>NC_056746.1:1155979545-1156044545 GCF_019279795.1 Protopterus annectens
ACTGTGACTGTCAGTGAAGCTTCCCTCTTAGGTGACTTTGCTGGTACCATGGGGGGGGGGGCTATCTGCTGTTTCTAGGCTCTGCTTGGTCTGTGAGGGGCCTTCTTCTTCTCCAGGGGAAGGGAGGACCAAGCATAGATGAAAAAGAAGAAGAAGGGAAGTATCAAGGTTTATAATGATCCTCCCTCCAGTGTGGTGGAGGCCTGCTTTCCTTTCATGAGTTCATCCTCCAGGTCCTGGGAAGACTGGCCATATAGAACTTTCCCACAGTATGCATCATCATGATGGTGGAATGCCTGAGCTCCTCCTTAAGGAGGACATGCTGTGCCTGCTGTCCTAGCCACACTATAAGCACAATCAACATTTCAGTCAGCCATGTGATAGCCTACTGTTCAAGCCATACAGAAAGCCTTATTCAGCTCTTACTTGAGTATGTACCTACTAGGTAAGTGATGAAAGTTTTTTTCACATCCTCTAATGACAAATGCAACCTGGACAGGTGAGACAAACAGCTGAGGGATTTTCACCTCAAAATGTAAGAAAAAACACTCTCTTGTCCACAGTGTCCAACATGCTCAACTCCTTGTCAGGTGGTAATGTGCTTAGGTGTGGTAGACTATGGATTTTGTGCTGCAAAGAAGACCTCATACAGGATTTGGGTCTAGGATGTCAAACAGCCCTCTCCAAAGCCAAAAACACAGCATCAATGGCACCAGATGGTGTCCCAGGCTGCGTCCTACATGAGTTCAAATATGAACTAACCCCTCACCTAAACACACTGTTCAAACTCAGCCTCTCCAAAGGCTACGTGTCCATAAAGTGGCGTACAGCAATGGTTATTACACTCCACAAAGGTGGAGCCACAACAGACCCCGGGAACTATCGCCCCATAAGCCTGACTAGCTTGGTCTGCAAGGCTATGGAATGCATCATCATGGATCTCATTAACAGAGATTGGGAACTTCCAAACACTGGACCCTACCCAGTTCAGCTTTATTAAGGGCAGATCATGCCTCCTAAACCTGGTGGACTTCTTTGAGACAGTTACTAAGGCTATAGAAAAGGGAAAGGTGTTCCACACAGCCTACATAGACCTCGCAAAGGCCTTCAACACCATTCCCCATTTTGGTATTATAGATAAGCTCACCAGCCTGAACATACACCCCTACATCACGAGATGGGTTGCCAACTGGCTCACGGACAAAACCCACATGGTAAGAGTTGCGGGAGCTAGGTCTGACTCTAAACCGGTTACAAGTTGCGTTCCCCAGGGCTCAGTCCTAGGACCCCTCCTGTTCGGCATACACTTCTCAGAGGTACAGGTAAGCACAGGAGGACTATGGCTGACCAAGTTCGCAGACGACTGCAAACTAGGGGCTACAACTGACTCTCCGGCTGACACAGACATCCTCCAAAAGGGTCTCACTGAGACAGATACCTGGTGTCAAAACCATGGCATCAAGCTAAATGCCAAAAAATGCATAGTCATCCCCTTTGGAAAAAACAAAGTACCCACAAATTACCACATAGGTGGTTAACCCCCTAAATACGGAGGACGAAATAAGGGATCTGGGGACCCAAGTAGATAGTAATCTTTCCTTTGATAATCACATTTCCAAAGTGGTTAGAAAATCCTTCTGTGTGGCCCACCTAATCACAAAAGGTTTGCATCCAGATCAAAAGAGGACATTGTGCCCCTCTATGCATCACTCATCAGACCCATCATAGAGTACAACGCCCCATTTGGGATGTACCTTACAAGACACCTGCAACAGCTGGAAAGACCACAGAAGTACCTCACCAAGAGGATCATTGGCCTCAAAAAGATGCCCTATGCAGCTTGACTGAAGAAACTCCAGCTGTACTCGGTTGCATACTGCCTGCTCAGAGGTGATCACTGCCTGACATACAAGGCCATGTCCAACCCAGAATTGATGGACATGCTCTACCTAAAGAAAACCATATCCACTTGAGCCACACACTCTAGGGATCTAAACCTCACCACAACAATAAACAGGATGTACTGGAGGGATAGATTCCTGTCCCAGAGACTTCCCATGCTCTGGAACAAGATTCCAATCTACATTAGGCAGAGCTCCTCACTAACACTCTTCAAGAGAAACCTTGACGAGTGGATGGGAAACTGGAAGTTTACACTGGGGATCACTTCAGTGGCTCTGCTGGACAGAGGCACAGGGAACTAATCTAAGGGGGCGGCGAAAGCCAACACATTCCGGCTAGGCTTATAAATGCCTAGTACCTACCTATGAACCTATGTCACTTGCACTTCACTGGAGGCTTATATGGGGTATCTGCCTTCTTGGATGCAGCTGGAGTACAATCCTGGTGTTTTCTGGCTGCAAATATGGCAACTCTGGTAACAGGCTCCACTAAAGGATGATCCAATGCTTCTTATTCTTTCCCCTCACACTCATTTAGGTGTTTCCAAGGCAAAGTAATGAGGGTCAAAACCAATTCAATGTGGCTGGATAAGCCTTGAGGTTTCTCCAAAGAAGGGGTCACTAGGAAACTGCAAGGAATGATGGTATTATTATGGTCATCTGTCTCAGAAATAACCTCTTATGTCTCAGCGGCAATAACCTCTGGTATTCTGACTCTGTGTAGGAACCAAAGCAACAGAGAGACCCTTGATTCCCAGTTCTGGACTGGGTGTGCTATTTGCAAAGATAATGAGCATGAGGTGAAACTAGAGTTCATGGATACACTTGCCAAACACAGCCTGGGGATGTGAGAGGTCTGCACTGCAGCCAGTGCACCTGTTACACCATGTTGCTTCAGGGTGCACTATCTCACCCACAAGGACCGGTCCCACTAGACCATACAACTACCTGAAGTTCAGGATGTAAATGACAGACCCATGTACAGGAAAACAATGGGTTATGAATTCTTTCTAAACTCAGTGAAGGCATGAAGACAAACCGTCTTCTGTAGTGAGTGCTATCAGTAAGATATAACCAGATGACACCGCAGGTTATCTTCTGGGATCTAGCCAGTTGTGGGTCTGCTTCTGACACTTGAAAAATAGAAAGGGCACAATCTACCTGTATCCTAGACCATGGCACATAGGGTAGTTGCTACAGATGTCACTTTTGTGGGCTCCTCATTTTCTGCCAAAGCAGTGAACAGGAACAAGTTCAAGCTCCTGAGAAGGGACAAACTTCCACAGGAGTATGACTGTTGTTTTCCGTCTATTTTTCTAGTTTTTTGACAGGTCTCTAGCAAAGGCTTGGGGCTGCAAGTGGAGCCTCTCACAGATCCTTGTGCTGGGTACTTTAAATAACCATTATTGACCATGTATCAAAACAGGCCAGGAGCTTCTCCCCTCCAGCATTTATATTTAGTTGGTTCGTTAGCTTATTTGTCTTTTTTGACTGTGAAAGTCTGGCTGGGCAAAACCCCACTTTCACAGGAGGCCCAGGTAGAATAACTCCAGAATGAAATCACATGCTATAAAAAAGTTGCAATCATTTTTGATATACCTAATTCACAAATAGGTAAACAGAGATTTACATATGCTTATAGTGGCCAGGTTGAATTGCATTCAGTTACAGTGGTACTTCACATTGTGCTCCTCTCTCATGCAGTAGACAGAGGAATGATGCAGGTATGGCTCATAGTCTGTCAGCCATACAAACAATTAGAAGTCTTCAGTGCTTTGGCACTCCATAATAAACATTAAATGCAAAGTCAGATATGTCTGAGCAGCAGAAAAAACGGCTGAGGTCAGAGCATAGGTGCAGTATGTGATGTCACTCCATGTAGGTGTGTAATTCTCAAGCATGGGAGCTTCTAACAAAATAATATAGAATAAACTTAAATGCATACCCAACAAGAAGGGTTCTTGATGTTAGACTTTACACACATTTCTCAACAGAACATTTCATTTAGAGTAAAATTAATTGTTCTATTTACTGCATCCCATGTGTACATCTATACTAGAGGCCATAAACAAGGCTTACTTACAAGAAATCAAACATATACATTTCAGCAAAATTCGTATACAGGTTTGAAGCTGGTACAGGTAAACTGCCTTGCTATATTTTAAATTGATAAGTCAAGTCTTAAATCAGACATTAGCTTGAAAGCTGCATTTTGTAAACTACTGGCCTCCATAAGAAAAGGTTAGGCTGGTTAGGAGTGGGTCCTTGCACCACTATGGGTAGCCTACTTTGCTGACTTGACTCTCACCTCCAAGGAGAATGAATGGGGAGAATGAATGGGTGAGTAGGGCTCTTGCCCTTGGTGGAAAAGGAAAGGGCTGTACAGCTCTCACTCCAGTTTTGGAAAGAATGGATTTGGGTCTCACACTTCATAGGAGGAAGAATGAAATGACTGCAGATAGGAAGGGTAGGTGCAACCAGGTCAGGATATGTGAAAAAAAGCCTCACTCTCGGCTGCCCTACAGACCCATTCAGTATCCCTGAGGTAAGAACCCACTAGGCTATTCACCCCCTTCCCCCAACAAAGGAGTAGAGTGGAAACAGTAGGCTATCTTCTATTCTAAGGAGGGGAATAAAGCTTTATTTTTAAATTATGGCCCTATGTCTCTATACTGCAGCTGTGACTTCTGCAGTGTGTTGCAACATAGGCATACATGTGTGTCCACACATGCTGCCTCCAGCTGAATGCCATATGTTCAGCATATGCAAGCCCGGTCATCCCAGTCCTTCCAAACGATCAGCAGTGGCCCCTCCCCTACACTGAGCAAGCCTACACTTATCACTTAACTCCCAACTCTCTGTGGTAGCTCCTTCAATGCCTGGGCTACTGCTTAAACCTAGGTCATCTTGGTTAAAAGTGAAGGATTTATCCCTCTGAGTCACAAACTTCTAATATATGCACTAATAAATTTTATATTAGCAGAGGTAGATTTTTTCAGGATAAAACAAGATAGCAGTCAAAAATGCACATGCTTTTTTAAGGTACACCTGTGTTAAAGCATACTCTTGCCAGTGTCTAAAGGCATGGGGCACTCTGTAAATGAAGTCTAATAAGTTGAAATCTAGTCATCCTCAAATTAATGCCTGAATGCAGGGGTATGTCAGGAGTACCTGCGAGCAGACGAAATAAACCAAACATTTTTATACAAAATTATAAACTTAACTAAAAAAATGTCAAATTTATTTTCACAAAACATCATTAATTCAGATCTATAATCTTAGTTCTACACATTCCCATTGTACGGATCACTTTGAGAAAATATTTTACCTGTATGGTGCTTTTATAAAGTAATTTCCCCAATACATTTGCTAAAAATAAAGAAAAATGCTTGCAACATATGCAGTCAACATGTTACTATACAGTGGTGATATAGTAGGTTTGTCTTTACAGGGAAGTAGCAGTACTTTAGTTACCATGCCAGGTGGCTTCTACATCACAGCAATTCATTGCAACTACTTGTTGAATGAGCATTGTGTCTAATGGCTCTTTCCTTGTCAATCTTGAGTACGAGTATGCTTTGCAATACCAAAAAGCCAGAAGACAGCCCGTGTGCATTGTTCCTTCACATTGCAGACAAGGATGCATTTAAGGTGTTTTAACACTTTTTGTATTAAATATAGGAAAAGTGACAATATCTCTTGTCCTGGGATGCAAGATTCAGCTTTACTCTGAAGAAAAGAATGTTCTACCATATAGTATTCACTTTTCACTAGAAATCAAGGGATTCAGGTATCAACAGATGCTTATGTGACTGAGGAAACACAGTGATGATGACCTGAGTGTGGCATCCTGCAAGATTCATAGATAATAGGCAAACGTGTGAGGAATTAAATAATCAAGTCAGGGTCGGACTATTGAGAGAAACTTACTTGATTCTTAATAAAATCCAAGATGTAAGTACGGCAAGTAAACTTTCAAGCATTCTGTTTAAAAGCATGACTGAGGGACTGGAAATGTGCAAAATAAAAACTATGACTGAAAATGAGAGAAAATCAAAGTTGAAAACTAATTAAAAAAAAAGTAAAAATAAAAGGCTCACTGGCAACTGTTTATTTTCCAGGATGCTGTCTGTTAAAAAAAGAAGCAGTCAGATACTTGCCCAATATAAATAATGTGGCTAGAAAAAAACCCCAGGAAACACATTTCAGAATCATTAAATGAGTTGACAAGCTATGTAAAAGCCATCATCATTTCTCAAAGAAGTGTAAATGTTTACGTGAAGTGTTGCATGTATTAGTCGCAGCTTAATAGAATAAGCCTGAAATATTTGTTGGCACAGTAGAGCTGCATACTGAATGAATGCAATACAGAGTGCAAGGAGAAAAGGTTAAATTAGGATTAGTGGCAGTTGCTGACCTCAAAACAAGGAGGGACTGCAGAAAGCAACTGAAGGAGTAAGCTTAACTGGAAAGGGGTGAGGATGTATTATGGCAGGTCAATACCTTTAAACATTATCTGTGATCAAGCAACAGATGTGGTCATTCACTTCCATCCCACAAATCGTGCAATCCCTAACAGAACCAAGATGCTATCTTCCAAAAAAGGAAGCCAATCTGGTGGTCCCTGTTGCAAAAAAGAGTAAAATCCCATGATTGGAGGAACTCCCTGGTCAGCCTCAGTAAGAAGCTGAGATCCCTAATAAAATCCTTTAAAGCTAGTTATGAAAACAAAACTGCCACTGATTCTAAAGACAACCACAAAGCATTCTATAGCTATGTCAAGAATCTCAATGGCAACACTCAGATCTGCTCTAAGTTACAGCACAATGGTACTAAATATACAGAACCAACTGATATTGCCAACATCCTGGCAGATAGGTTCAGTGCTAATTTTACCCCTCTCTCACCCCCTAAAGGGCCCATTTCTATACCAGAAGAATGCAAAGTTCCTGTAATCACGACTGCACAGGTAAAAAACACACTCTCCAAAGCCAAGAACACAGCATCCATGGGACCTGACAACATCCTAGGCTGCGTTCTACACGAACTACAGAACGAACTGGCACCCCACCTAAGTACCATATTCAATCATAGCCTCACCTCAGGCTTTGTGCCCACTGAATGGCGCACAGCAACGATTATCCCACTCCACAAAGGGGGAGCCACCACAGACCACAGGAACTACCGCCCCATTAGCCTGACGACCCTGGTCTGAACGTATCATCATGGAACCTATAAACAATGACATTGGTAATCTCCAAACTCTGGACCCTACCCAGTTTGGGTTTGTTAAAGGCAGATCATGTCTCCTAAACTTGATAGACTTCTTTGAAGCAGTCACCAAAGCCGTAGATGAGGGCAAGGTGGTTCACACAGCCTATCTAGATCTCGCCAAGGCTTTCAACACCATCCCCCCACTCTGGAATTATAGACAAACTCAGTAAACTAGATATAAATCCCTATGTCACAAGCTGGGTTGCCAACTGGCTCACTGACAGAACACACACTGTGAAAGTAGCAGACTCTAAATCCAACTTCAGACCAGTGACAAGTGGAGTACCACAGGGTTCAGTCCTGGGTCCTCTCCTGCTTCTCTGAAGTACAGGCTAACACAGAAGGTCTTTGGCTAACAAAGTTCGCAGATGACTGCAAACTAGGAGCCATAATCCAAACTCCTAACAATGTGGACATCCTACAAAAGGGCCTTACTGAGACAGATGCCTGGTGTCAAAGCCATGGCCACAAGCTCAATGCCAAAAAGTGCATTGTCATTCCTTTTGGTAAAAACCCTGTACCCATGAACTACCACATAGGCAGTAGTCTACTTAACACCGAAAGTGTGATAAGAGACCTTGGGACACAGGTAGACAGTAGTCTCTTCTTTGATAATCATATTGCCACAGTAGTCAGGAAATCCTTCTACGTGGCACACCTCATCAGAAAAGGTTTCTCATCCAGAAAAAAAGAGGTCATTGTTCCCCTCTACTCATCACTCATTAGACCCATTATAGAGTACAACGCCCCTTTTGGTATGTACCTCACAAGACATCTACAAGAACTAGAAAGTCTGCAAAAATACCTCACAAAGAGGATTACCGGCCTCAAACAGATGCCCTATGCAGATCGTCTCAAAAAACTCCAGCTTTACTTTGTTGCATATCGCCTACTCAGAGGCGATCTCTGCCTAACATACAAAGCTATGTCAAACCAAGAGCTGTTGGACATGCTGCACTTAAAGAAATCCCAATCCCTCTGAGCTACATGCTCTAGGGAACCTAAACCTTGTCACCACAATAAACAGAACATGCTGGAGGGATATATTCCTGTCCCAGAGACTTCCCATACTCTGGAACAAGCTACCTATCTATAAAAAACAAAGCTCCTCATTAGCACGCTTCAAGAAAAATCTTGATGATTGGATAAGAGATAGGAAATTCACCCCAGGGATCACTTCTGTGGCTCTGCGCGAAAGGGGCACAGGAAAATAATTTTCTTGGGTGGCGAAAGCCAGGATACCATTTGGCTAGGCTTATATAGGCCCTAGAGCCAATAGCCTCGTACCTACCTATGAACCTATTACCTCAGTACCCACTTTTTTATTGCCACTTTGTTGATTATACAAACATCAGATGTCCAACTGCACTCAACAAGGTCTGCCTTAGAGTTTTAGGCAAAGGACTCCATGGTTCCCCCATTGCACTAAGGTCTCTTCTGCATTTCCTTACTGTCTCTCTCCCCCCCGCCCTTTCTCACAACCTGGCCCCACATTGTCCCAACACTTACTCCTATTTCTTAGCCTTTTCCACCATCTTTTTAACACACCCTAATTGGCCGAAACTCTGCTGCAGTAAGTCTGGAGGAAGTAACTGAATTGTGCTGGGGTCCAAGTCACAGAATTCTAGATGGCCTGAGGTGCATCTTAGATTTTTTTAACATCCTACTGATTCCTTGATGGCCAAAAATCATGGGTAAGGAAAGAAATTCAGTCTTAGTGTTTCTTTAAAGGAAAACTAAGTTGTGCCTAAAGTTTAATGTTCAGTGCTAACAAAACAACAGTTCTCAATAAACTGAGATGACTAATGCAAGGATATATAAATTCTATCTGGGAAAAGTGCCTGCATCCCTACTCTCCAAAGAAGATAGCCACTTTTTCAGTATCATTCTGTTATTAGATTGCGATAAAAGAAAAAGTTGTCACATTTTGAAATGCCGAAAGTGGGACATTTTTAATGGAAATGCAAGATTTTGCTGGACCAATCATACCCACATCCATTGCAAAGGACTGAATTTCTCTTTTTTGCTAAAATTAAAGCTCACACTTGTAGAATTTGAGCTGCTTCTCTTGTTGTATATAATATTAAGATATTTCATATACAAAATAAGTATACTGCAACTATTAGTGGAAATTTATGAATTTTTTTGTCCTAAAATATAAGGACCTTTGTACTTTTTCATGTTTTTTTCCACAGGACATAATTGCTCAAATATTGAAAAAAAGATGATCAGGTGGTAACCCAAACCACAGGCATTCATTATACAGTTGAGAGCACCTAGAAAACTACACAGAGGATGAGAGTACATAAAGACTCCAAAGAGATGGAATCACACCTAAATATTTAACCAAAACCAAGTGCTGTTCATAGGTTCATAGGTTGGTACTAGGCTATCAGCCCTAGGGCCTATACAAGCCTAGCCATAACAATTCCCTGGCTATTTCTTCCCACATTATTTACTTTCCTGGACCCCTGTCTAGCAGGGCGACTGACGTGATCCCTGGGGTGAATTTCCTTTCTCCCATCCAATTGTCAAGGTTCCTCTTGAAGAGGTCCAAAGAGGCACTCTGCTTGACATGTATGGGCAATCTATTCCAGAGTCTGGGGAGTCTCTGGGTCAGGAACCTATCCCTCCAGCATGTTTTGTTTATTGTGATGACAAGGTTTAGATCCCTGGAGCGTGTAGCTCTGAGGGATTGGGATTTCTTTAAGTGTAGCATGTCCAACAGCTCTGGGTTTGACATGGCCTTGTATGTTAAGCAGAGATCGCCTCTGAGTAGACGATATGCGACAGAGTATAGCTGGAGTTTTTTAAGGCGGTCAGTGTAGGGCATCTGCTTTAGGCCTGTGATTCTTTTAGTGAGGTATTTGAGGCCATTCCAGTTGTCGCAGATGTCTTGAGAGGTACATACCAAATGGGGCGCTGTATTCTATAATGGGTCTAATGAGGGATGAGTACAGTGGGACAATGACCTCCTTCTTTCTGGATGAAAAGCCCTTCGTGATGAGGTGTGCCACATAGAAGGATTTCCTGACTGTTGTGGTGATGTGGTTATCGAAGGTGAGACCACTGTCCACCTGTGTCCCTAAGTCTCTTATCACACTTTCTGTGTTTAGTGTACTGCCACCTATATGGTAATTCATGGATACATGTTTCTTCCCAAAGGGGATAACAATACATTTCTTGGCACTGTGCTTGAGCCCATGGCTCTGGCACCAAGCATCTGTTTCTGTAAGGCCCTTTTGTAGAGTATCCACATCATTTGGGGATTTAATAATGGCTCCCAGTTTGCAGTCATCTGCAAACTTTGCTAGCCAGAGTCCCTTAGTGTTGACCTGTACTTCTGAGAAGTAGATGCCAAACAAGAGCGGCCCCAGGACTGAACCCTGAGGTACTTCACTTGTCACTTGTCTGGAGCTGGATTTGGAGTCGGCTACTTTTACGGTGTGGGTTCTATCAGTAAGCCATTTAGCAGCCCATTGGGTGACATAGGGATTAATGCCCAACTTAGTAAGTTTATCTATGATTCCAGAGTGGGGGATGGTGTCAAAGGCCTTGGCAAGGTCTAGATAGGCTGTGTGGACCACCTTACCCTTGTCCATGGCTCTGGAGACTGATTCAAAGAAGTCAATCAGGTTCAGGAGACAAGATCGGCCCTTCACAAACCCAAACTGGGTGGGGTCCAGTGTTTGAAGGTCGCCAATGTCTTTGTTTATAAGTTCCATGATAATACGCTCCATGGCCTTGCAGATAAGGCTTGTCAGACTGATGGGACGGTAGTTTCCGGGATCCAAGGTGGATCCCCCCTTGTGGATTGGGATAACTGTAGCTCTGCGCCACTCAGTGGGCACGAAACCTGAGGTGAGGCTATGATTAAACATGACACTTAGGTGAGGTGCCAGTTCATATTGTAGTTCATGTAGTACACAGCCGGGATGTCATCTGGTCCCATGGATGCTGTATTCTTGGCTTTAGAGAGTGCGTTTTGTACCTGTGTGGCCGTTATTACTGGAATTTGGCAATCTTCCGGTAATGAGATGGGCCATTTAGGGGGTGAGAGGGGTGAAGTTGGCACTGAATCGATCTGCCAGGATATTGGCAATATCCTTTGGATCAGTATATTTAATGCCATTCTGTTTTAGCTCAGAGCAGATCTGAGCACTGCCATTTAGATTCTTGACATAGTTATAGAATGCTTTGTGGTTGTCTTTGGAATCTTTGGCAATTTTATTTTCGTAACTAGCTTTGGAGGATTTTATGAGGCATCTCAGTTTCTTACTGAGGCTAGTAAGGGAGTTTTTTGCATCCTGGGATTTTCCTCTTTTCTGCAAAAGTTTCTTCCTTTTGTTGTAAAGTTTGTTTATGGCAGGGGACCACCAGATTGGCTTCCTTTTTTGGATGAGAGCATTTTGGTTCTATTTGGGATGGCACGATTCATGCATGAGCGGATGTGCTCGTACAGTGCCTTAGTGTAGGATTCAGCAGTTGAACTTTCAGTTCCGTCTGCATGGGTGTTATGAAGTTTGTCACTTCTGACTTGAGTAGCATGAAGTTGGCTTTGGAGAAGTTTTTATGGTGGTTTCTTTACTGGGGGTGGGGTGGGATGTGGATGTTAAGGGTGATTAGCTTATGGTCAGACCTGACTAACGAGGAGGTGACCATAGGTATGGAGCATTGATTTCCCATGTTGGTAATGACCAGGTCTAGGATATTGGAGCCCTGGTGGGACTATGGATTAGTTGATCCAGGGCATTGGAATTTATGAATTCCAAGAACCGTTAATAAAGGTGTTGGGACATGAGTAGTTTTCCCAGTTAATGGCAGGGTAGTTAAAATTACCCAGTATTAGGGTGTTTGGTTCTATCTTAATATTTTCCAGTATGTTTAGAAAGGTGTAGTGAGAATCTTGGGGTATGGTGGGGGATCTGTAGCAAGCTACAATTTGGATTGCAGTCTTACCTAGTGTTAGTTGCACTTGGAGAATTTCAGACACATTGTGTTGGCCAACTAGCCTGGTGGTGTGAATATCCTTGGTGAATATTGACACTCCTCCACCTTTAGTGTTTCGCCCTGGTTTGGTGGCGAAAAGTGTGGTAAGAGTTGTAGCCTGGTATTGCAGGGGTGCTCTCTGGAGCTTTGAACCAGGTCTCAGTTACTGCACAGATATCGATGTTCTCCATGTTTAGGAGTGCCTCGAGAGAGTGCATTTTGAGGTTTAGACTTCTAGCATTGAGTAGCATTACCTTCAGATTTTGCATGCTTGTACCTGTTACTGTGGTGGTTTTGTCCTTTGAAGTTTGCCTAAAAAAGGCACTGTAGGGGTGGCAAGAGCCTTAGCCAGTAACCTGAATCCCAGGGGCGACAGGTGCAGACCATCTCTGGCAAAGCATCGTGGTCTGTCAATCATGTCATCCCAGGCAGACAGATACTGGATCCCCTTTGAATGACACCATAAGTTTAGCCAATTGTTGAAGTCAATCATTTTATCCTTATATTGTGGTATCATTCTGGGCGAAGGCAGGATGCTACTCAGGGCTAGGGTCATACCTGCCTGGGCCACATGATCCGAGAGCTCTTCCATGTCTCTTTTCATGTAGTCCAGGGAGGTACGTCTCAAGTCATTCACTCCAACATGGACAATGACAGAGTCATATTTGTACTTGTTGTGGAGTGACTTGAGTGCATGCGTTATGTGGCGGATCCTGGCACCCGACAGGCAGCTGACTGTAATTTTCTCCTTATTCAACCTGGTGAGAGGGACATCAGTGCGCCGGACTATAGAGTCACCTATGACTAAAGTGTTAGGTACATTGTCTTGCCTTAGGGGCTGTTGCTGGGTGGCACACTGGTGTTGTGAACTATGTGACACATTGGTTGTGATTGGTGTTTGTTTGCGTTTCAGCTTCAGAGGTCTTTGTTGCTTGGGCAGGTTACAGTTAAGGGCCTCTGCATATGTGGATTTAGTGTTGCTATATGTGGGTGTTGGTGGTGCGGGTTTAGAAGGGCTATGTGTTGCTTGAGATGTAGTGTGGGTGTTAACCTTCTCCTCTTGACTGTTTAGCACAATCTTGGGTGGAGAGAGCTTTGCTTCCATTTTGGCTATGTAAGTGCATCTCTCACAGGTTGTAGTGTTGGGTGGTAGGAGGAGAGGGTTGTCTGTGTACATGAGGCAATTGCTGCATTGCCCCAGTATGCCCAGATTCACCAGGTCGACAGGAGAAATCACCGGAAGCTGATCCTTGGACATGCTTGGTTTAGGGCTTTTTTTTTCTTTGTAAAGTATAGGAGCTGTTTCCTTAGCAAGGTACTTTGCAATTATAGGCTGTTTAGTGCCTACTATTAATTTCTCCTTGTTAACAAGGAGAGTTCAGTGTTTGTATGAGTTTAAGGCTTCCTAGTGCTTTCCAGCAGGTATTAGAGAAAGTGCTAGTCATAGGGATGCTTAAAGGTAAGATTAAAAAGAATGCACTCTGCAGTGTGCACTAGAGAAGTTAGATGTGAAAGTAGGTAACTTGAGTTTTACCTGTTTAAAAAGTTAAGGTTTAGTGGAGAGTTACTATTTTTAAAACAGCAAGATGGATTGAAAGGGGTGGTCACTTTTGTATTTTGGTACTATGAAATACTGTAGGATGGCCAATAAATTTAAATAATTGAAGGGGTGGGATTTCAAAAATGATGATTTTGTGATTACTCACATAAGCCAGTGAAAGTAGAGAGAAATAAGATATATGGTCAGATTAACATAAGAGGCGGGCAACTAGAAAGACAGTGGTATTTAACAAGACAACTTAAATGGGTGGGAGGGCGGAAAAAATTCTGCCTGACTCAGAACAGAGACAGCTGTGGTCTCTTTTGAAGTTTTAATATGCTGTTAAAACAGAATGCAAGCAAAACACAAAGTAAAGAAAACAAACTACAGTATTCAAAATATAGAAAGGCAATACAGTAATACAAAAAATAACAGCAAACTAACCTTTCCTTCACAGCAAAGTGTAGCAGAGTCTGGATGAGCCTTTCTGACACAGCAATGCTATTACCTGCACCCTGTGCCAGTGATCAGTTGTTATCTCACACATCCTGATCAGACCACCAGTCAGTCCTCCTTGGCTGTTGCAGCTACGGCTAATGTTAAGTTCCTTTCTGTGTTTGATGCCAAGTAAATTTTCTGGCATACAAGACAGATGAAGACATTTTGATTTATAAATGTTTCAATAATGATCTATTGGCATCTACAACTATAATATTGTGGAATTGCTTGTTTCTAATTTTAAAATTCAGAATAATAGTTCCAGATGTTTTATCTCTATTATATAGGTTCATAGGTAGGTACTAGGCTATCTGCTCGAAGGCATTTATAAGCCTAGCCAAAACAACAGTTCACATCCCAGTTGCATGTGCTATTCAGTTTTTGTTTACTCACTACTTACATTACAGTTGGTTTAGACTTTCATTTCCATTTTCTAATAATTGCTTTTTTGATAACCACCAGAATTAAACTCAGCAAGGCCGTACTATGCCTGGGCAATTCCAATTCTGCTAAAAAAATTATTTCCTTAGTTACACCAATTTGCCCAACCAGTAAAAATACCTATGCAAGCACTTACAAGCAAAAACCCTAAATCTTCTAGACTTTTTTGCGTATTTGGAGCCATACATATATCCTCCCATTGTTTCTTTGTGAATTACGTATCCAGTCTTTCTTCCAGTCCTTTCTAACCTCCTCTGATCGATTCCCATAGCTATTATGCAATATTTCATATGCTGTACTAATTATCCCCTTTTTAACACCAGCTTCTTTTACAGTCTACTAAAAACTGTACCAGTGATGGTCGTTCACTTAGGATCTCCCTATTCCTTTCTCTTTGCTTATACTCTGACATCCATCCATGATAGGGAAGGCGCTCTCTAGTCTGCAGTCCATATGTTTTCTTGGCCTCTTCCCATTCTGTTACCTTTCCCTGAGTAATTACTTGCTCCCAATACCTTGGTTTCTTTGCCAGTTTTCTTCAGTAAATTCCAGCCCCATCTTGCCTATTTTATGTACCCCTAATTGCAGTCATCCTTATTGGCAGTATCTGCTTTCTGCATTCCCATGTTGGCTTAGTTCTTAGAATACTTTCTGGTACTTTATGAATATAACATTTTGCATGGTTATTGTTATTCTCCCTAAAGATCGACAGCCAAAATCAAGGTCTCTCTCTGTTTCTTGAGCTTCAACCCTATCTCATCATCATCCTTTTCCAGTTTGAATTATAGCTTTCTGCTTGTGCTGTGTATGGCACTCTTAACTATATAGCTCTGAATTACCCCTTCAAAGCAGGTAACCCCAAATCACCTTTTTATATTGGAAGGATTAACTTATCCCACTTGACTCTCGCCCTCTTCCCCTTCCAGGTAAAACCCTTCAACTCTTTATTAAATGCTATCCACAACTTCTCCTCTAACTAATATTGTTCACAGGTCAGGAATATTATTATCAAAGTAATTAAAACATTGTTACTGCTTATATATTGTTATCCATATCCATAAAACAGAGCTTTCAGTTTCTCAGTTTTTGCATTATCTTTTGTTTACTTCTTCCCACATATCCTTAGCTGCCATAACAGCATCTCTTTTATCACATACTCCTAAGTATTTAATTTCATCATGTCCCTATAAATATGGGTATTGCTGAACCAATTAATGTGTGGGTATACAGTTTATAGCTATTGCCTTTGTTTTATCTTCATTAATTTTGTAATCCAAAAAGACTTGAAATTGCTTTATAATGTTCCAGAAAGTACAGTTGTGTACACTTACCATAAATGTAGATGTTCAAGTGTATTCACTGTTGCAGTCATCACATTTGGGTTATCTGTTTGCAGTAGCCCTCAGTCGGCCTGATTAACAAAGTCTTGGGTCCTGCATCGGTTGCTGTCCCATCTTCCATGACGTCAGGTAGTCAGGGGTATAAAGCATGCAAGTGACGCCTTTACATCAGTTTTTCTTGCCCCAGATGTAAGGTGCCCCCATAATGGGAAGCAATTTTATATATATGTATATATATATATATATATATATATATATATATATATATATATATATATAGACGCACACATATATATATACACACACACACACACATATATATATATATATATATATATATATATATATATATATATATATAAGGTTACACCTCCAACAAAAAAGCAAATACACCAAAAAGCTTTAAACATAGTAAAGAAGTCATGGGGTTGGAGGGAGGGTAACTAGGACTGCAAAAGTGAATACACTCGAACATCTACATTTACGGTAAGTATACACAACTGTACTATGTTCTTCGAGTTTCACTGTTGCAGTCATCACATTTGGGTAGATTCCCAAAGCTAAGGATGGGAGGAGGAAATTAGATATCATTAGGACCAACTATAAGGCCCTGCAAGACTGCAGTGGCAAAGCCAGCTCTGGATTTAGAGAAAATTGGGAAATGGTAATGCTTGGTGAAGGTATGTACAGAACTCCAGGTAGCAGCTTCTAGGATGTCCTTGGTAGGGACACTTCTGAGAAAGGCTGTAGAGGTAGATGCAGCTCTGGTTGAATGTGGTCTAATCCCCTGTGGGGTAGGCTTCCATGGTGCTCATAGCAGAAATGAATGCAATGGCCTATCCATTTAGAAATGGTTTGCTTTGAAATGGCCTTCCCCTCTGCCCCTGCAGCAAATGCAACCAGCAGTTGTTCAGATTTCCTGAGAGGTTTAGTCCTGTCCAAATAAAATCTAAGTTGACTGTGCAAATCTTAGAGAGCAGAATTTGCTCCACTTTCTTCTGTGGATTAGAAAAGAAGGTTGGTAAATGAAAGGTCTGATAAGGGCCACTCTGGATACCACCTTGGGCATGAAGGAGGGATTGGTCCTGAGGGACACCCTATCCATATGAAAAATGATAAAAAGCTCCACTGCCATGAGGGCCTGTAATTCAGACACTCTTCTAGCTGAGGTGATGGCTAAAAGGAAGGCTGTTTTCCAAGAAAGGAATTTCAACTCTGCATTTGCAGCTGGCTCAAAAGGAGGTACAGTGAGTTTTTCCAATACAAAGTTGATGTCCCAGGCTGGAGTAGGGGCTCTCCTGGGTGGTCTTAAGTTTTTGGCCCCTTCAAGGAACTGCTTCAGCAGTGGATGAGAGAAGAGGGGTGGGTCTGTGTTGTAATGAGCTGAAATGGCTGAGGCATGAATTTTGATGGAGGAAAAGGAAAGGCCCTTGTGCAGCATCTCAGTTAAGTACTGAAAAATTTGAGGTAAATTGGGCGCTGCTGTGTCCATCCCCTGAGTTTGGTTCCAGGAACAGAATCTTTTCTATTTTTCAACATAGGATTTTCTAGTACTAGGCCTCCTTGCCTCCAGAATGACATCCAACACTTGCTTACTGAAGGATGGTAATGGAGAGATCAGGTAATTATCCAGGCTGCCAGGTTCTGGGTTTGAAGCTGTGGGTGCAGAATCTGGCCCTCCTGCTGTGACAGCAGGACAAGGGTTTGAGGCAGATGCCATGGTGCCAGCAGTGACACACTGCGCAAAAGGGGGTACAAGTGTTGGCGTGGCCAGTATGATGTAATCAGTATCGTCCTTGGTTTGCCCTGTTTGATCTTTACTAGTAACTTGGAGAAGAGAGGCAGAGGGGGAAAGGCATAAACTGAACGGTTTTTCCAGGTGAAGGACAGGGCATCCACTTTCTACGCTTGTTTGTGGGGAGTCCTTGTGCAGAATTTTTTCAATTGGTAGTTCTGGGGGGAGGCAAACAGGTGTATATCTGGGCTCCCCCATTTGTTTCTCAACATGTTGAATATCTTTGGTTCCAGTTTCCACTCGTGTGGGTCCATGAGATTTCTGCTTAGGTCATCTGCCAGTGTCTTTAGCTTTCCTGGCAGGAACTGAGCCTGTAGGTGCACTTGGTAGCTCAAGGCTGTGTTCCACAGAGCCATGGCTAGTCTGCAGAGAGGGTATGAGTGGGTTCCCCCCTGCTTGTTTATGTACCACATAACAGTGGTGTTGTCCATCTTTACCATTAATTGTCCTGGAAGGATGTGGTCCTTGAAGGCTGTCAGAGCACTCTATACAGCTAACATTTCTTTCTGATTGATGTGCAGGTGCACTTGACTTGGATTCCATTTGCCCTGAATGCACTTCCCTGCCAAGTGGGCCCCACATGCATAGTCTGATGCATCTGTTGTTAGGGTTTGGGCGGCACGGGGTAGAGTGAATGGCAGTCCCTTGTTTTAGTGACAGGTGTCTGCCCACCAACGGAACTCTATCTGCAGGCAAGGAATGATAGGAATCATTGCTTCTAGATCCTGAGAATGTTGACCCCATAGGCTTTTTAGATACCATTGTAGTTTCCTCATATGCAGTCTTGCATATGGAATTAGTAAAATGCAGGAGGTCATGAACCCCAGGGCTTGCAGTATTTTTCTTGCAGATAGCTGGGTCTTTCTGGCCAGTAGTTTGAAGTAGGCTGTCAAATGAACTTGTTTTTCTGGTGTGAGAAAAGCCATCTGGGAAGTTGTGTTCAAGCTTGCTCCCAGGAATACAATTTGTTAGCAGAGTACAAGATGTGATTTCTTTTCGTTTATAGTGTACCCTAGGGAAGTTAGCAATTTCTGTACAAACTCCAGATGATTCAGTAGTATGTCCTGGTTTTCTGCCTGAATTAGACAATCGTCCAGGTATGGATACATCTGGATATTTCTTTGCCTGCAAAATGCAATGACTGGAGCTAGGCACGTTGTGAATACCCTGGGCACAGTAGATAAGCCAAAGGGCAGTGCACAGAATTGATAGTGCCTGTAGCCTGCTTTGAAGCATAGGTATTTTCTGCAGGATTCCCTTATTGGGATGTGCAGGCAAGCTTCCTTTAAATCCAGTGTTGCCAACCAGGCATCTTTGCCTAGCATAGGAAGCAGTTTGTGAAGAGTTAGCATCTTGAATTTTGGAATCACCAAAAATGTGTTTAGGATAGAGAGGTCCAGTATAGGACGCCAGGAGTTGTCTTTTCTGGGCAGCAGGAAAAGTCTTGAGTAGAAACCTTGTCTCAGTTCCTCTTCTGGAACAGGTTGAATAGCCCTGATGCTTAAGAGAGCAAGAATTTGCTTTTGAGCCTCCGCCCACTGATTTGGGGGCAGGTCTGGCCAACCGTTTGGGATTGGTAAGGAGTGAAAGTGGAATCTGTATCCTTGGGAACTATATTTAAAACCCATTTGTCCTGAGTAATGAGTTCCCAATTTTTTTGTCTGCCGGGCAATCTTTCCCCCTAAAGGAACAGTCAGTTGTGCAGGGCTTGGAAGATTTAAAGTTAAGTCACTAAGACAGTTTACCATAGGGGGGAGTCTTACCACTCCCTGCTTTGGAAGTGGGAGCCCCCCACTGCTTAGCCCTGTGATTACCTTGGGACTGAAGCCTGGGTGTTCTGCTGTTTCTGGGTTTGGACTGAGAAGGCCTGGAAGAGGCAGGAAAGGACCAATTTTTAGAGGGCCAATGCCTACAAAATCTGTGAGGCTGTACTTGCAGGAAATCTTTAACAGTTTGCATAGATTTAGCTTTTTACACCATCTTTTTGAGTACTTCTTCTGCTTTGTTGCCAAACAGGCGGTCCTGGTTTAAGGGAGCATCCAGCAATTTAGCTTTAACATGATCTGGCAAAGATTGCTCCTTAAGCCAAGCATGCCTTCTAAGAACAGACACAGTGACAGCAGCCCTGCAAGATGCTTCTAAGGAGTCAAAACCACATTGCAAAGTATGTTTACCAACTTGTTCAGCAGAATGCATTAAATCCTGTAATTCTTTATTTTCAGCACAGTCAGGGATCAAAATCATTTTCTGTTTAAGTAATTCAGTAATATGCTGCTGATACTTTAACATATGAAAGTGGCAGTTTAAGGCTCTAAAGGCCAAGGTTGCAGAAGTGTATACCTTCTTACCCCATCTATCCAGCGCCCTGGAATCTCTATCAGAGGGGGTAGGATTTTTGGCAGTAGTAGCCACAATGCCCTTGGGTCCCTGTGAAATGGTCTCAGGACCTGCAGTAGGATTTTTAAAAAGGAACTTGTGAGAATCAGGAAACCTGTAATATCTATCAGGTTTTCTGGGAGCAGGAGGTAAAGAGTCAGGGCCAAGCTAGATTCCGAAAAGGCATCATCAACAATGTCCAGTACAGGGGGGACAGCTAAAGGCCTGTGTTGGGGCAGCAGTAAGAAATCCAAGTCTCTTTTTAGAGTCAGAGAAATCCTGACCTTTGCAGTGAAAATGTTCCCTAAAAGTATGCAAGGTTTCACCAAAAGAGAAATCCCCTGGAGGAGAAGCAGAAGGAATAGAGTCCTCTGCATCAGAATCCTCAAAGGTAGATAACGGTAAATCCTGGTCATCAGAGGAAACAGAAATTTCAGAATCCTGATCAGAAGAATCATAAGCAAACTCAGTCCTAGGTCTCAGAGTGGAAAGGTTGGCTTCCCCTCATTAAAGTAATAAGGTCTTCAGCCATTCTTATCATTTGTTTTTTAGGCATAGAGGCCTGACCATGCAGTCTGGGCATTGTTTTTCTAGGCATGGATCGAGGTTTAGATATTGAATAAGAAGATGGTGTCGGCTTAATATGCAAGTCAGTAGGCCTGAATACACCCTCAGAAGCCGGTGCCCGCACAGCGGCTCCGGAACCATCCAAGGTAGAGACATCCGTAGGTTCCACAGTTGAAGCATATCGCTGCATACTGGACTCCGAATGGGTCTCAGTAGAGGCCTGCGAATCTGAAGTAGCGGGTATCAGAGGCTGCGAAAGCGCCTCACTGAGTACCGGCGAACTGGCGACTAGCTTAGCAGAAGCGTCGTCGGCAGCTTTGGACCTATGCGGTCTGTGTCTGTCTTGATCTTTGCGTTTTTTCAGAATGTCGGTAGTCAGGTGGCTTACCGAAGCCATATATGGGTAATTGAACCAAGTACCAAAATTTTTAGAAGCGTAATTATACCAATGACGAATAGTTCATTGTTTAAATAAGGTGCAAAACTGACAGCGAGGTATGTCGTGGTCAGGGCCTAGGCGAGGAATACAGTACGAATGAAAATCTTTATGGGTTATTTGCTTTCCACAAGAAATACAATTATTGACTTTTACTGACATCGGTTTAGAGCAAGAAAAAGTTTCCCCAACGGGGTACTTAGCTTAGTTGAAGACTTTGGTTCTGAAATTCGAAAACGAAAATTTCAGGAGTCGGCCGACCGGCACTTGCGAAGTGCTTCTGCTTCGGGCACCGCACGGCAAGAAAGACTGATGTAATGGCGTCAGCTGCATGCTTTATACCCCTGACTACCTGACGTCATAGAAGATGGGACAGCAACCGACACAGGACCCAAGACTTTGTTAATCAGGCCGACTGAGGGCTACTGCAAGCAGATACACAAATGTGATGACTGCAACAGTAAAACACGAAGAGCATCACTGAAATGTCATTTTCTGGTTTTATCAGGTACAAAATAATATCATCTGCAAATAAAGCCAACTTTTCTTGATTACCACACCAATTATATCCCTTAATTTCTGAGTCCCTCATTTTATTTGCCAATGGTTCTAAATATAATGCAAATGACAAAGGGGAAAGAGGACACCCCTGTTCAAACAAACCTTATCAGAGAGGACCCCCCAACTTTAATTTTTGCCTTCAATCCCTCACATATTATCACAATTAACATTGTTATTCTGTGAGGGAATGCAAATGCATCCTTTGTCCTATTCATAAAATCCCAGTTTACTCTGTTGAATGGCTTCTCTACATCAAAAAATCAGCTGGAATCTAAAGAATCTGGACAGTGTGAGCCCCTCTCTCTTCTTCACCAATGGAAACTTACCACCTTCCTGAAATCATGTTCCCACTTCAGGTAAAATCTGAGCTAAGAGTTAACAGTACAAATCTAAAGAATGAAAGTCTCTCTTCTCCCCGGATTCTGTTTCCATAAAAAAATGGACTGCTTTAAGAACACTACTGAAACCACTTTTTAGAGAAAATATGAGTTAGTCCACCACTTGTGAAATGTCAGTGTTCCCTACAGATAAAATGGCATGTCGCTGAGAGATCCCAACAACCTAGCCAATGGTCACCAAGAAGAGTTTTTTTCTAACAGATGAAATTCACAGCCACCAAACCAGCAAGCTTGAAGAAAGGTTTATAAGTAAGCCTGTCAAGCATCCCAATGAAGGATTCTTCAAAAGCAGGTGAAGATGCAGTCAGTGGTGAGCAACAGTTCTACAATCATTAAAGCTGTGACGTCTACACCATGTCTGAAATATGGACCATGACCATGGAATATTCTGGTGGATTCAGTCACATCTATGACTCTCAGTAGTCACACTGGCAGAACAAGGCCCTGAAGTGGAGCCAGTTGTTATTCCAACCAGTTTCCTGCATTGTCAGGGACTGGAGGGCCTGAAGCCACACCCTCCTTGGTCACCACACAGCAATAGAGATATTTTGTATTTTTCTCTTCTCTGAACTTTGTGATAGGACACAGAATTAGGAACCATGGAAAGGCATATGGGAATTCTCCCTGCCATGAAAGAGAGGACATGTCCACTATCAAGTTTCTCTTGACCAGCTGAAATTACCAGAACAGAGGGAGGACTGCATTTTTCCATGTCGCAAACAAGTCAGTCTCCAGGTACTCCAATCCTGGAAGACAATGACAGATAATACTATGAATCCTCAGCTCCAACACAGGTTTGAAGCTCTTGCTCAAGGAGTCTGCTAGTACATTCATTTCCCCAAGATAGGAATGATTGCTTAGGGGATGTCCAAGTTTGTGACAGGAACAGGAAAAGTGAATAAGACCACTACCCACCCTACATAACAAGCTAACCAGATCCAGCTACCCATTCCCATTCTTCCCTACTTTTCTCCACCACAACCTGAGCCACTAATTGGACATGGGTCTTCCTGTTCATAGTCAGGGCTTTATCCCTGTTCTCCATGAAGCAAGGCCTCTCTCTCTCGCTTGTTCTTTCTCCCTAAAATTTTATAAATACCAGGATTAAGTCTTAACCTTCTTAGAAGATGAAGACAGAATAAAAAGGCTCGGAGAGTCTTTTTTTTTCTGAAACTACCACATTAAGTAGAATTATAAGGATTGTCATTTTTCAAAAGCAAAATAAACACTGCGAATGTATTTCGAAGGAAGTCGATAGCCTCAAGCCCACTCGTTGCTTATCTTTACCAGGGACATCATTAGTAGCTAAACAGCAAAACAATACACACAAAAAATACGTAATTTTATAAAATTATTGCTATAAATAGTACTTAGTGCTGTAAAGATCAAGGCCTAAAAAGAGGCAGAAGAACTAGTGAAGCACATCATGTTATTTTCATGTGGAAAAACAGAAATGAGAAAAAAAAAACACCCCTGCATAGGCTTCCTCTAATGGCCATGGCTTAAGGTTGCATCCCTACAAAGATTAGACTAGGAGACTAACATCTTCCTAAAACTATATACAATCCATAATGTACTTCCTGCTGAAATGTTCCTGACGGTGAGCATTACATTTGCTTGACAGAAGAAAACAACATGTCTAATTTTCTTCCATTTTCTGGTTTGATCACCACTCTGTTCATCTAGCCTCCCAGATGTATTACTGATCGAGTTCCTCTCTAGAGGCAAGGACCCTTTGGGTTATTTGTGCCATCAAAGGTGATAGAAATCATGATTTTCTCTTTAGCCCTAGCGTTCACTGCTGTGACCAATTTTCACTGTATGTTTGAGTCTGTGAATATACCCAGGCTTTCATATATGCTGTCCTGGTTAGGGTACTTCATACCACTACAGCACAAGTGGGTTACAGACCTACTCAATGGATCATCTTTGGTTTCTTCCCTTTTGAGGTAAGCAAGTGGGTGTTAGACACCCCATCCCCCCTTTCCCTGTGTCACGGACTCCAGCACTTAAGCCTCAAGGAACTCAGGTCACCTAGGTCAAACTCAAGGCTTTACTCCTGTAAGCAACAGAACTGGCTACCTTGTTTGCACTTTTAATGATTTTAACATTATTTCTTCCCTCCATTCCTCCATTATCCCTCACCCTTTCTCCATCTGCCCCATGCTCTTGTGATTGCTTCCTTGGATTCCTTCTGTACCAACCAACAATCTTCTCTGTGAAGAAATACTTTTGCAGAGCTGTAGAGTCGCTGATCTTTATGATCTGCTACCTGTGGCCTTTCCTCCCTATCTTTCCTGATTCACCATTATTTCATGGTGAATCCTCACATCTTTCACACATGACCTTGTGCACCCATTTCATGTCACCCTATCACTTCTGCTATCTAATCAGAAGAGCTCCATTTCCTCTAGTCTTAGGTCATATCCCTTCTCCTCAATCTCACGTCCTTCTGGTTGTTTTACTGGGCTCTTTCTAACAGTCTTATCTCCATCCCCTTTTATCGCCCACAGAACACTCAGGGAGTGGCATGCATGACAACAGCATGGCATAGCGGTATAATTAACTCTTTCTGATGATACACCTTCACAATTTTTTTTACTGCTGTCATGGCCCTCTCCCTCTGCTTCTGGTGTTTCAAGTCTAGAAGCAATCAACACCCAAAATTCCTTTTCCTGCCCTTTCACCTTCAGTTCCAGTCCCTTAACTGATACTATACAGCAAGCTTACTGTATCTCAAGCATGGCACTTTCCATTTGTCTGCACTAAATATTAACCAACATCTTTCTGTCCAACTGGACAGCCTTTCAAAACCTTTCATTTCATTCTTCTCCCTATCCTTCTTTGATGTACCCATTTTCTTTTTTTCAGTTAAGAGACTCAGCCTCTTCTCTATCTCCCAAGCCAAGTCTAAAACAATAAGAAGAGCACTGGAAACAGGATCAACAAATCATCCCTTGTCATACTCCTCTAGCCATTTCTCTTATGTGGCCTGCCTTCTACCATGCCACAGCTCAGGTGCTCGGCCTTAGTTTTACTCAAAGCCCTTGTATTTTTTCCAACAATTACCTGTAAAAGACCAAGTCAAAAACCTTAGGAAGTCCAAGTAGACTAAGTTTACTGATATTTCTTGTGAACTTGTAACCCAGTCAAAAACAAAAGCAGATTTAGTTTGACAGACAATTCCTTCTGGCCATTAGCACAGGTCAGCTGTGGTCCTGGAAGCTACTGTCTCCTCATAGAGCAAACAATCATGATTCTCTCTGTAACTTTTCCTCAACCAGTGGTAGGCTGAAGGGTCTTTGGTTTCTACTATCCTTCCTGATCCTCCACCTTTGTATGAGAACACCACTCCCGGCATCTTTCTTTGATAAAAGAATACGGGTCAAGAAATTGATGACTGTTTTTGTTGAAACCATTTTAGCAAAAATGTAGTAACAAAAGTGACTAAAAGGCAGCCCTGAATACTACAGGAGTAGGGTGGGGGATGTCAAGCTTCCCTACTTATTATAATCGCCTCTGAAACTGCATGATGTTAGGGGGATTAGCTTATTTGGGAAAATGTGTTCAGAAAATAATTTGGTATCATAACCAAATATCATTCAAACATATCTGCCAAGGAATCCAACCACACACTGACCACATTTTTGGGGATACAGGGAGGCAGTCCATGTGGTCCCTGTGTCTTATCGTCCCTTCAGAAACCAGGTTATTCATTGCTTTCTCCCTATCTATCCTTTTGTCTGCCCACTGATCTCTGAACTTTGCCTTTCTTCCCAGAACTGCACCCTGGTTAGCACCACAGGGATCTAGGTTTAAAGGACATTATGTTTGCTTCATATATATTAAGAATCATTGCTATCTAGCTACTTCAATGGTATAGAGGGATATAAAGTTCTGACTACGGCTCAGGTAATTTGGGTTCGATTAGCAGCTCGAGCAACTGATGAAGTGCCACGGAAGGCTGGCTTGACCATCCTGGGTGGGAGAGTGCTCGTCAGTGATAGTCACTAAGAGGAGGTGTGGTCCAAAGAGGGGAGCTGGCATTAGACATAGTCGACAAGAGTGGGGGGCACGGAAAGGGAGTGGATAGGGGATACATAAAAGAACCTCCCCCCGGATGGAAGCACAGACAGACACCCTTAGGATCCATAACTGATTCCCAACAATATCACAGCAGCCCAGGGTGTAGGTAAATGACTGAAAGACCCGGCATGGATGTGGTGCACTGGACCTCGGTCTGTAGGATCAGGTCTGAGAGGACCACAAAATAAAAAAAAAAAGATTAAAAAAATGACCTTTGTTATCTTTAAATAAAATTATGCACTATAAATTAACCTCATTTCTAGTAACTTTGTTAGAAGATAAAAAAAAAAAACTACTTTGCTTTATTTTTTTTTAAGCAGTTTAGGCTGAGGCCTATTACTGATACATATGCAGAGATATCACTTTCAAATAACTCTGCCTTCAGAGTCAATCTCTCTCCAGAAAAAATATATATATTTTAAAACTGTCACAGGGTATCACCATGATGCTGAAACTTTTAATTTTCAAAATACTGTCAGAATAACACTGGTGTCATGTACATCAGTCCTTACTAGGACTGCCACCTTTTCAAATGGCCAAAGTGGGACATTTTTGGGACACACATCAGATTTTACAGGCCGACACATACCCACGGTCAGTACAAAGGATAGAACATTACTTTTTTGCCTAAATAAAAGCTTATTCTTCTAGCAGTTCAGTTGCTTATTCTGTTTCTTGTAACATTTAGGTATTTTAGATATAGAAATAACTATTTTATGCAACTATTACATACAATATGGGACATAATTATGTCCTACAATCGCAGGACATTTACCATTTTTAATATTTTTGGTCAGGACACAACTGCCCACAGAGGGACTGTGGGACAGGTGGTAACCCTAGTCCTTACAGTTATGTCTGCTAAGATCATAAGGCAGTCAAGGTTTACAGGATAAACTGGCAAGCTCATATTAAAAGGCACTGCTAAAAATAAAACTATGCATTATATCTCATTCTCATTCACGGCAGTTTTACTGTTTGCTGTAACACAATGAAGTGATAGCTTTTTTATTCATTCATTTTTTTTTTAAGACAAGCAGTTCAGGCTAAAGCTTATTAATGATATATACATTCACAAAAACAAAAGCATATGTAAAAAAAAAAAAAAAAAAAAACTACTGCAGGCTACAGTTTTCTCCACAGGAAAAAAAAACTTATTTTTGGGGGAAGGGTTCTTACCTTTACTACTGCACTCCATCATTACTACCCACTGAGCCATTTTTTAACCCATTTGTGCTTTCACAAAAGGTGACAGCTTGGAAGCAGAATCATATAAAAGCTGGGAGAGGGATTTTTTTGATGCAAGAAGAAATTAATTTGAATGGACAGAATAGCTATATGTGCTCAAGAAGGTGAGTGTGCAATGAACCTCAATGAGTATGCATGTCCTTGTATGCTCCAGTGTGTGGGGCACTAAACATCTGCTGGGTCTATATTAAATCAGCGAACACTTAAAAAAGCAAACACTGATTTATCGACCTCATGTAAGCAAAAGGTTACAATCCCAAACACTCGGAACAATGATTTTTTCCCCAGGGAAAAAAAAAACACTGTTCCACAGGAACTAAATAAATTAAAATAAAAACTTCATAACATTACATAAAGTGTGGGGCTTCGCCCTCCCCCACCTCCCCTAATTAAATATACCAATTCCAAGATCGCACTACAGTGACAAAAACGGCAAAGTAACGGAGGTGGCCAAGCAATTTCTTTCCCAGACAAAGAAATCGCTTATATGCCTTTTTGCTATTTTGCTGTTTCGTGCTTTCAAGTTTGATCAAGATGCATTCGAAGGATTGTGTCTTTGATTATATAATAGGAACCCACATCTGCCAGCTTCTTCTATTACCTGTGATGAACACATACCACTTAGCAACTAGAGGACAGTTCTACCAGCAGTAAAAATCTATACACATCCCCTAAAAAGGAAGAAATGGCAGACAGATCTGTTGAGCATGCCTGGAGTGAAGTCATCCATATGGGGGATTTTTTTCTTTCTGGCCCTAACGCAATCCTATAAAAATGAGAGAATGCAAGTTTTTCTGCTGATGTTCATTTGTTTGTTTTAGCCACTATTTATTTTTTTGCAGATCAGTAACACTTTGTTGCTAACTACATTAAGCACAGTAATAATTTGGTATTTAAAACTCTAGCTACTCAGCTTCAAGCATTTAACTTTTAATTCTTTCACCTGCAATGATTTCATAACTGAATACAACTGAGTTTTTTGGTATCCAAAACTACTTGATAAGTATTATTTTGTAAAACTATGTAACTACTTTTGAAGTTTTTGACTGCTGTTTACTCTTAATGAATGTTCAAAGCTTAAGTGATCGTTGTGATGCTGGAACAAGCATAGAAGTACAGACTGCTGGCTACTCTCATATTGGGGTCAGCTTTCTACTTGCATCCTAGAGTTTGTTTTTGTAA
Organism: Protopterus annectens; assembly: GCF_019279795.1. Lineage (NCBI taxonomy): Eukaryota > Metazoa > Chordata > Ceratodontiformes > Protopteridae > Protopterus > Protopterus annectens. Next base: position 1,156,008,178 of record NC_056746.1, read on the forward strand.
TTGTTTGCCCTATGACTCAAATGTTGGATGTACACAGGGGTCCTTGGTGCGAGGTGGGTGCACTAGGTGATCTTTTTTCTTTTGTTTCTTATTACCAGAAAGTACAGTTGTGTACACTTACCATAAATGTAGATGTTCGAGTGTATTCACTGTTGCAGTCATCACACTTGGGTTATCCTGCCAGGGGTAGCCCTCAGTCAGCCCGAATACCAGAGGCTTAGTATTTCTGCGTCAGTTGTTGTCACTTTAAGACTAACGTCAGGACGTCAGAGGTATAAAAACAGGCAGCCGACGCCATAACATCAGTTTTTCTTGCCCCAAATGTCAGGAGCCCCCAAATAGGGAGCTAAATTATGGTAGAAAAATACCAACAGCCCAGTAAGAAGTGAGGAAGAGAGAGAGAGAAAGAGAGAGACAAGGGGGCTGGAGGGTGGGAAACCAGGACTGCAACAGTGAATACACTCGAACATCTACATTTATGGTAAGTGTACACAACTGTACTATGTTCTTCGTGTTTCACTGCTGCAGTCATCACACTTGGGTTGATTCCCAAAGCAGAAGAATGGGTGGAGGCAGTCAAGAAAAGTTGGGGCTGGCTAGTATGCCCTGCAGGACTGCTAATGCAAAGCCCGCCCTGGATACGGAAAAGATAGGCAGGTGGTAATGCTTGGTGAAGGTATGAACAGAACTCCAAGTAGCAGCTTCAAGAATGTCCCTGGTAGGGACTCCTCTGAGAAAGGCTGTAGAGGTTGAAGTTGCCCTAGTGGAATGCGTTCTGACCCCCTGAGGGAGTGGTTTCCCATGGTGTTTGTAACAGAAATGGATACAGTGTGCTATCCATTTGGAGATGGTAGGTTTTGATATGGCCTTGCCCTCTGCCCCTGGTGCAAAGCTGACTAGTAACTGGTTAGATTTCCTAAAAGGCTAAGTCTTATCAAGGTAGAATATCAGCTGTCTGTGCACATCTAAAGAGTGCAGGATTCTTTCCCCCTTATTTTGAGGATTAGGGAAAAAAGATGGGCAAATGGATAGATTGGTTGAGAGCTACACTGGACACCACTTTAGGCATGAAAGTTGGGTTGGTCCTGAGGAAACCCTGTCAGCATGAAAAATAATGAAGGGTTCCACAGCATGAAAAATAATGAAGGGTTCCACAGCCATAAGTGCTTGTAGCTCAGACACTCTTCTAGCTGCTGAAGTGATGGCCAGAAGCAAGGCTGTTTTCCAAGAGAGAAATTTTAACTCTGCTGATGCTGCAGGCTCAAAGGGGTTGAAGTGTGGGCTTTTCCAACACAAAGTTAAGGTCCCAAGCAGGGGTGGGGGCTCTTTTTGGTGGCCTTAAGTTGTTAGCCCCTCTCAGGAACTGCTTGATGAGAGGGTGAGAGAAGAAAGGTGGCTCCCTGCTGAAATGAGCAGAGATGGCAGAGGCATGGATCTTAATGGAAGAGAAGGACAGGCCTCTGTGGAGTAGGTCTGCTAGGTAATCCAGGATAAGAGGTAAGGAGGGCTGTGCTGTATCTGCTCCTTTAGTGTGAATCCAGGAACTTCACTTGTCAGCATAGGATTTCCTTGTACTGGGTCGTCTGGCTTCATGTATGACACCCAGTACTTGCTTGCTTAGGCTGGCTACTGGAGGAGAATTCAAGGAATAAGCCAGGCTGCAAGGTTCAGGGTTTGCAATTCTGGATGCAAGAACTGTCCCTCCTGCTAAGTCAGGAGAGTTGGGATCCTGGGTAGGTGCCATGGGGGCAGTGGTGACAGACTGCACAGTAGTGGGTAGCAGTGTTGCCGTGGCCAGTCTGGGGCAATCAGGATTGGTCTTGGTCTTTCCTCCCTTATCTTGAGTAATACTTTTGTAAGAAGAGGCAGAACAGGAAATGCACAGATTGAGAGGTTTGTCCACTGGAAGGATAGGGCATCCACTTTCCAGGCCTCGCTGTGAGGTACCCTGGTGCAGAATTTGCTGAGCTGGTGGTTGTAGGGGGAGGCAAATAGGTCTACCTCTGAGGTACTCAATTTCTTGGTCACAAGACTGAAGGTGTTGTGGTTTAATTGCCACTCATGTGGGTCTAGGAGATTTCTGCTTAAGCTGTCTGCCAGAGAGTTTTGGTTGCCTGGCAGGAATTCAGCTTGCAGGTGAATATGCATGGCTGAGGCCGTGTTCCACAGGGTCATGGCTAGCCTGCATAGTGGGTAAGAGTGGGATCCCCCCTGCTTGTTGATGTACCACATCACTATGGTGTTGTTGGTTTTGATTAGCAGGGGCCCCGGTGAGAGTAGGGATCTGAAAGCTGTCAGAGCATGCTAAACAGCTAGTATCTTTTTGGTTGATGTGCAGATGAATTTGATTTGGGCTCCAGTTGCCCTGAATGCACCTGCCGTCCAGATGTGCATCCCAGGCATAGTTTGATGCATCTGTGGTTAGGGTCTAGGCAGCGTGGTGCAGTCTGGCATATGGAATTAGTAGAATGTAGGAGGCCATGAACCCTAGAGCCTGCAGGATTTTCCTCGGGGATAGCTGGGTTCTGGTGGCCATTTGAGCGAAGTAGCCTGTCAGATAGGCTTGTTGTCTGGAGTAAGAAATGCCATCTGGGTTGCTCTGTGCAAACTTGCTCCCAGGAATACAAATGTTTGATTGGGGACTAGTTGGATTTCTTTTCGTTGATAGTGTACCCCAGGGAGGTTAGAAGGTCCTTTACAAATGTCAGGTGCTACAACAGCTTTCCCTGACTGTCCTTCTGAATCAGGCAATCGTCCAAGTAAGGCTAAATTTGAATATTTCTCTGTCTGCAGTAGGCAATGGCTGGAGCCAGGCATTTTGTGAAAAGTCTGTGAACAGTGGTTAAGCCAAAGGGAAGTGCAGAGAACTGATGGTGCATAGATCCTGCCCTGAAACACAGATATTTCCTGCAGGAGTCCCTGACTGGGATGTGCAGATAGGCCTCCTTTAGGTCTAGAGTGGCTAACCAGGCATCTTTGGACAGCATAGGGAGAAGCTGCTGTAGGGTGGGCATTTTGAATTTTGGTACCACCAAGAAGGTGTTTAGAATGGGTAGATCTAAGATTAGGTGCCATGTGCCCACTTTTGTGGGTACCAGGAAAAGTCTGGAATAAAAACCTTGGCCTATCTGTTCTACAGGAACAGGCTGAATTGCCCTTATGGAGAGCAGGGCCTGAACTAGGTTTTGTGCCTCTGCCCACTGGTTTGGAGGAAGGTCTGAGAACCCTTTTGGGGTTGGTAGCGTGTGGAAATAAAATTTGTACCCCTGGGATACTATGTTGAGTACCCATCGATCGTTGGTGATGGAAGTCCAGTTTTTTGCATGGTGGGCAAGTTTTCCTCCTACAGGCATGAGCAATTGGGCAGAGGTGAGTAGTGGAGTTGAGAAGTCATTGTAAATTCTTTCCCTAAGGGGGTGGCTTAGCACTCCCTGCTTTAAAAGTGGAGGTACTCGATTGCTTAGATCTCTGCATACCCTGAAACTGTAATCTGGGGGGGGGGGGGTTTGTTTCCCCTGGGTCTAGTTTGAGTTGGCCTTGAGGGGGCTGGAAAGGACCAATGTTTTGAGGGGCAATGTCTACTGAATCTTGGAGACTGCACTTGCAAAACATCTTTGACTGTCTGCATAGACTTAGCCTTTTCTTCCATCTTTTTTAAAACCTCTTCTGCTTTGGTGCCAAACAGACTGTCCTTTTGCAAAGAAGCGTCCAATAATTTTGATTTGACATGGTCTGGCAACGTCTGCTCCTTAAGCCAGACATGCCTTCTAAGTACAGAACCTGTGACTGCTGCCCTGCAAGATGCCTCTAGGGCATCAAACCCACATTGCAGGGTATGCTTGCTGACTTGGCTTACAGAATGCATAAGCTCCTGCAATTCTTTATTTTCTGCACAGTCAGGAAAGGAAGATATTTTTTGCTTAATAAGTTCCATAGTATGTTGCTGGTATTTCAGCATGTGGAACTAACAATTCAATGCTCTAATGGCGAGAGTTGCAGAGGTGTATACTTTTTTACCCCTTCTGTCTAAAGCTAGGGAATCCCTGTCTGAGGGGGTGGGATTCTTAGCTGTTTGTTTGTGTCATTTGGCTTTTCCCGGTTAGGGGTCGCCATAGCGGAACTCCGGTCGGCTAATGAATGGTAGTGGATTTTTATGTACCGGGTTACCAGCCCTGACGCGCACAACCTTCAGCGAAGGCACGGCCCATTCACGTATGCCTCCACACAGAAGATGCTCCAGCTGAGAATCGAACGGGACAACGTCTTGCTATGAGGCGACAACACTACCGCAGCACCACCAGCTGTAGTTGCTTTTGCTCCTTTAGGTCCTTGGGAGATGACCTCTGGGTCAGCAGTAGGATTTTTGAAGAGAAATTTGTAAGAGTCATGGACCCTGTAGTACCTATCTGGTTTCCTTGGAGCAGGGGGTAAAGTATCAGGAGTTAGGCTGGATTCCATAAAGACATCATCCACAACATCCAGAACAGGAGGGATAGCTAAGGGTCTGTGCTGTGGTAAATCTAAAAATTCCCATAGTCTCTTTTTGGACTGAGGATAATCCTGGCATTCCCAATGGAAATGCTCTCTCAAAGTATGTAAGGTTTCACCAAAAGAAAAGTCCTCTGGAGGGGAGGCAGAACGGATGGATTCCTCTGCATCTGAATCCTCATTGGCAGATAAAGGCATGTATTCATATTCAGAAACCTCAGAGTCATTAGACTCCTGGCCAGATAAAGCTGCTGGGGACAAGTCTCTTTTTCTTTTAGCAGGGGAAGGCAGGCTTCCCCTAATCAGCATGATCAGGTCTTCCGACATTTTAAGCATCTGTGATTGTGGCAAGGAAGTGGTCGTTTGAGTTTGGGTTGTCGTTTTTTTAGGGGTGGCTCGTACTCTTGGCCTTAGAAACTTGGTAATTTTAAAAAGAACTGAAGACGTGAAAGAAGTTGTCGGTTTAAGTGGAATATCGGTAGTGAGAAGAACTTCCTCAGAAGCCGGTGCCTGCACAGCAGCTCCAGACCCATCCAAGGTAAAGACATCTGCAGGTTCCGTAGTCAAAGAAGAGTCTTGCGGCATACCAGACTCCGAACAGGTCTCGGTAGCGGCCTGTGAATCCATCGAAGTGGGCATCAGGGGCTGCGAAAGCACCTCAATGAATATCGGCAAACTGGCGACTAGCTTAATGGAAGCGTTGTCGGAAGTTTTGGACCTGTGTGATCTGTCTCTGTCTTTATCCTTACATTTTTTCGGAAGATCGGTAGTTGGATGGCTTACCAAGGCCATTTCAGAATATGGAGATCGAGAACAAAAGTATTTAGCTACAATAAGGGCCCGACGACGAATAGTTTGGGCACTGAACAAGGCACAAAACCGACAGCGAGGTACGTCATGGTCTGGGCCTAAACAGTTGACGCAGTAATAATGGAAATCTCGGTGTGGCATTTGCTTTCCACAGGCGAGACAATTATTAACTTCTTCTGACATCGGTTAGAGCAAGATAAAAGGATCCCCAATGGGGAACTTAGCTTTTGAACACTTCAGGATGACTCAATATTGGAATGAAAACTCAGGTAGCGACTGACTGGTACTTGTGTGAACTGCTTCTGCTTCGAGCTCCTCGGCAAGAAAGACTGATGTAATGCCGTTGGCTGCCTGTTTTTATACCTCTGACATTCTGATGTCAGTCTTGAAGCGACAGCAACCGACGCAGAAATACTACGCCTCTGGTATTCAGGCTGACTGAGGACCTCTGGTAGGATAACCCAATTGTGATGACTGCAACAGTAAAACACGAAGAACATCTTATACCCTACCCACATTTGCATCTTGAAGTCTCAACACATTTATACGTATTCTTTCTCTGGATATCTTTTATCACCTCTCTTTTTATAACCCATTTAACTTTTCTACCTACACCCCCCCCCCCCCTTTTTCTTCTGCCTAATTTTTCCTTTTTCATGTGCCAACATTACTCTGGTTAGTGGAATTCTAACCTCATTCAGCTATATTAACTCAGCAATGCTACCTTTTCAACATGTCAATGCATTACCTATTTCTCAAAGTTTTTTTATTTAATTAAAGGTTTTTATTTAATTTTAGTTTTACGAGGCTAAATCTGTCTCATCTTAATCATATGCAGCATGCTACATTCAAAGCCCATGCACAGATTAATGGTACGTGATATGTTTATTAACACAAATAAACAATCTTATCAATGTCAAATGTTCTTATCAATGCTTTTCTTTTATTAATTGCTGCCTGTATTACTTAACTGCACTGACTCCATTATAATGGATTTGTACTCCACATCAAATGCCATATTACTCCATATACTCTGTCATGCTTATAAAGGAGTATTCTGTTATGTTTAACTCATTTGCCAGCTCAACAAAAGCAAACAACTGACCAAGGATATAAAAGGAACAAACAATATCTATTCAGTAAAATATGGTGACGCAATTGTACTTGACGATATTCAATCAACCATTTGGTAAAACAAAGAAGGTGAAAAGGCCACTGAAACACAGGGATAGTTATCACCTGTAAAATACGGAGATGGCACTGTGCTCTGGAAGCAGTTAGCATCTCAAAAGGACAACAACAGAATAAATGCTCCAGCAGAATACAGTCACCCCTGAAGGAGTGAATGAATGGCTTTATAAAAAAAAAAGTAGAAAGCTACAGCACATATGTCTCTAGCTCTAACTAAATAAGGTATGAAATAGGAATATTTATTACAAATGTGTTATTATGAGGCCACAGGGATTGCAATACTGAAACTACATAAATACTTTTTCACAGAAATAGTGCTGCATTCCTGATAACAGGATGAAACAAATTAGTCTGCAGTTCAGTGTGCGTCCTATTACTTTTACAATCTGGTAGCCAAACCAATATCTGTAATAATGATCATGTTTAGATGTCTCAAATTTACCTTTCATACTTGCATCCACTCTGACTTGTACTAAGTGTACATCAGCCAGGAGACCATGTCTGTCTCACCCTGTGTGAGACAGGTTCCTAGTAAAAAGAGAATGGCTATGATGCTATCGACTACAGTTATTTGCTGGATCCCTCATTATTTTGGACAGAAATAGCATACTGGTGTCAGCTAGTGGGAAAATATGAATGCGAAATGATAAAAAAATAAAATAAATAAATAAAACAGACAGGCTGCGTTAAACACTGCATGGATGCTAAAATACTTCTTCCACATATGTAATTACGTCTAAAATACTCAATAAAATTAATCTAAAATATTCAATGTGTCTCTTTTAAACTGTAAGGGAAAATCTAACATTCTGAATATTAGTTTTCGGTGTTCTTAACTGGACCCTTTCAAACCACTGTTTTTCTCCATCACATGCCTATGTGCCTCGTGCAGTCACTGACTCCATTTTGAACCCAACCACCTCACCATCATTCTTTACAAAGGGCTTTAAACAGAAATAGATTTGTAACAGAAGACCTGTGCTAGCACAACTGAACAGAACTGAAATCTTCCTAATTTTCAAACTTTAAAAGGAGGAAATGAAGAAAATGAATGGATTCAAATGCAATGTGGAGTGGCTGAGCATTGTGTTACACTAAGCTTCCTTGCTTAACTAATTCACAGACTTCATTTTAGAATGTGGGCTCTAAATCGAGCCTTTGTGAATATTTAATTAAGCAGTCTGAAGTACTATGCTCCCCTAAGTAACCTGCACTGCTGAGGACCATGGCGAAAGCTTGGGTAAGGACTTCTAAGAATGAAATAAAATGCACAGACTTTTGAATTCTGATCCTAGCTACAGTTATACACAGCAGCAATCTGCAGTACAGTTACTTGCATTTTATACAAGTAAGCCTACAGTTCCAATACTTCTGGTATGCAATAAGTGGCTAATGTTAGAAATTTCTTGAAAATCATCGACAATGAGACTAAGACACAAGTGATATTTGCAAATGATATGTCAAGTTTTAATATCTATAAGAAATTTTCATGTAAACTTTTAAACACATAGCTGTTATATATAAATAGGAGACCAGATGCTGCAATCTCAACTAAAAGGAATAATGCATTGCATAATATAGTAGCATAAATCCAGCCTATCTTATGATGTATTTACAAATCATTACATTGTAAGACAAATCAGCGATGACTAGTCATGCTAGCCTGCAGTGTCCATGTTCATTTCTTGTTACCAGGAAAGATGAAATCATATTTCAATTCTTTCCTTGAAGCAAACAATATTTCCTGCTCCCATGGTGCCATCCCCCAGATGTACTAGCACACATGTTTGGAACAAAAATTCTGTCTGCTAAAAAAACTGCATTACTGTCACATTCAAACAAGTCTTGGGCATAATGCAAAATTATCTATGTCAGTCTGACATGTAATTGCAGTTGGAAAAAACATACAGAATCCATTTGAAAGAGACAGATGCTTGTTAAATCTCACATAGAAACAATATTCTTTTCAATATAATTAGACAGCTAATCTATGTTTTGTGTCATTTTCTTTTGTGAATAACTACTAGTTAGTAAGTTTAACTTGTGCTTCTGTGCAACTGTACATTGTGGTTAAGCACACGGCTTTCTGAATCTGTCACAGTGTTTTTCTTTTTTTTTTTGCCCTCAACGTCTCAGTGTTTTTGCTCTATCAACTGATAGAAAGAGACAAACACTCAATTATTCCAAGCTGACTGACTGTCAAGAAACACAAGACCCCTTCTTCCAATTAATTCACCTGGATTGCCATTCAAATTAAAAAAAACGGCACTGGTTTATGAATCAGTGTCATTACAACCAGTAAACAATTATATAAAATAAAGAAGTAACTTACAGCAGACCCTGGTTTTAGAGGTGTTGCGCCAGGAAGAGGAGTCATCACATGCCCTCCCTAAAAGAATTACAGAAAATAAGTCACTGCTTCATGACATGTTCATTGCCATTAGACTTTAATTAAACTGCACATATTGCTTACTGAAACATATCGTTATAATAATGTAGGAAGAGAAATATTACAGTATGAGATATAGTATTCTTATGAGGTAGACAATGAAATAAAAAATAACATGACTCTTTTAGGTCCTGTGCTGAGAAAAACTTTTATTGAGCTTTGACTAGTACAGCCTCCATGGGATTAAACTAGGGACTTTAAACTGATAAAAGCAGACAACATTATGAGATATTCTCCCTTCAGCAGCTTTATTAAGCAATGTTGTTGTGTTTATTTCTATATTTGCACTGAATATAGCACCAGACAGAAAGACAATTTGAGGATTCAGCCAGAACTCAGAAAGGATCACATTTTAGGCAAAGTTCTGCTCAATTTTTACCAGCAATTTCAATGACTAGAATTACTACTTAATAGACAGTTACTGTTTTAATGTTTTTTTTCCCTATCTCCTTGGTAGCTGTTGACCACCCGGCACTGCCCCAGTGACTATGCCCAATAATTTTCTATCACCAGGATGAGAGATTATCATCACACAGCCATAAACCAGTCAGCCATGACTGAGTTTACTGTTTTCTGCCTACGGTTCTCTGCCTAATCCCATTCCAGGATGCTGACGTCACAGATTGTTTGGGTTTGCTGTCCCTTTCTTGTGCCCATGCACACTCTTGCATAAGATGTAAAGGCTACCATGTGAATGTGGCTTGGCAGAGCCTAAGCATGTCTCTGAATCACACTCAGCATGCTGCACACCTCTCTCTCCAATATGCACTGGCTATGCAGTGGGCTAAACTGCCTCTTTTCACCAGGATGGATGAACTGGAGTCAACCTCTGCCCAAAACCAGCCTTTGGTCAACTGGTGCCCTAGGCAAAAGTGCTCCCCGGCACCCCCCACATCACCTAGTGCCCTAAACCTGGCATACCCACACCATCCAGATTACTGGAAAAGTTCCCCTGCTAGAGTGGTGCCCTAGGCGGCCGCCTAGTTGGCCTATGTTTAAGGCCGGCTATGCCTCTGCTCTCCTACCCTTGTTGGCTCCTCCAGTACTTGAGTCACTCTTACACCATGGAGCTAACTTACCTGTTTTAACTTTTACTGGTAAAGTACTATTTTATCTTAATTTCTTAACTGCGGTATAACAGTAATTGGCTGGGTGTTGTTCCAGGTTCAGCCTGGAGTTACAATGAACAAAACAGCAACCAATAGAGTGTGGTTATTTACAAAGTGCCAGAGTTAGGAAGAGTAAGATTACAACCAATGAAACTGCAAAAAAAACAAAACAAAAAAGGGGGAAATTAGTTACTTACAAATGTTGCACATTTCTCTTTGTCTTTCAGATGCCTCTTCCCTGACCATGAGCTCATCTCCCCAGCCACACACTTCCCCTTTGGTCACCAGAGTTGACAGCTGGGTTGACCAGGGAGGCAGCATCATACTGTGGATCAACAGCATCTTATGCCCTAACTCCACATGCTGGTTTCAGGCTTGCATCATGCATAGCCATTGAGGTGAATGCCCCATCGCCATGGTGACATGCTTATAATAAATGTACACACACACACACACACACACACACACACACACACACACACACACACACACACACACACACACACACACACAAGTTCTCTACAACACATCTTTACTTGGCATTTAACCTACCTACCTGTCTTACAATATCACTAGCATCTATAACCTTGTCTGCTCTTGAAACGACTATCACATACAAAAGAGCTCTTCAGCATATGTTAGATCAAGCCATGCTGTGATACCATTACTGCTGAGGTTACACTACTGATAAAGTGGTGGAAAAATTGATAAGTCAGTACTGAAAGTCATGCACAATAGAGACTGTATAACTTTATATAGTTAATTTTTTACATTTCATTTTGTAGTCCTTATTACCTTCCAGTCTAATTCAGAAACAAAGGAATAATAATAAACCAATTAAACTGCTGACAGAATTTTTAGTGAGCAGGGAAATGAGTGGAACAATCTCTCCTGAAATTTCTGAACATTTGTGTATTTCCTTTTACAGGAAATGATACAGAAGGGTGGATACATAAAGTTTACCACAATTGTAGACCTTCTGAATTCAAGAACAGCCCTACCACTATGCTTGTGCTGTCTACTCACTCAGAAATGTTACACTAAGTGTAAACATAGTACATACTTTGTGGTAACCTTTATGAATTTGGACTAGAATCTTTTAAATCCACCTGAATAAATGGAATTAAATCCAGAATAATACAATGTCTAAAACAGCAGTTTTTAAGTACGACAAGCCTAAGTGCAGATATCTGGTACAAGAAAGGAAGCACAGAATCACAAGCATACATCACATTGACCACTTAGCTGAGTGGCCAGATTGAAACTGTCTTTACTGCAACAGACAGTAGTACAGAAAACTTTCACTTGTGAAACATAAAGGGAAACGTGAAATAAAGGCAGTTTTTCATGTTTTAAAGCCTGTGTTTCTACTTACCCCTACTGGTCCCTGTACTCCATAGTCCATGAACAGCACTAAACAAGCATGGCACTGCACCTACCTAGAAACATTTCTAACCTGTTGTTTACTGCACCGTGGAGGCTTACTTCAGCTTACCTTACGGAATTTAAAAGTACAGAAGAGCTTACTGCTGCCCAGTACATTGTCTTAATACATTTAACAAGTATAGATCTCAGATTTAATAATGCACCTCCTTTTTATGTGGGAGTCTCTCTCTCCCTCTGCCTCCAAGCCTTCAATGTACTACCTCCTTGGTTGTACCAACTCAGAGAAAATGGAAACTGCAACACAATTAACCCTGCTGCTGGTAGGTTTTTCTTTTTTCTTTAGGTGTTGATGTGATGCCCAGCTCTGGTAGCGCAACAGCATATCAACAAGGAAGGGAGGGAGACAGGAGGGTTAAAGGCAATACAACAATGGCAGTTATGCGGTTCATGTCCTGTGATTATGCAGTTGGGAACAGACTGTACCCTGTTGGCTTACTGTCCTTGAAGTCTATACATGTGTGAGGTGCACCTTGCATTTGTAGCCTATGTAACAAATACTGCAGATATGCAATGGGTCAAGAATCCATGCAGTCTTACTCCGCTGCATACCAAAAGCTATGAATCACTCAGGGCTTTAGTATGCCATTCTAAGGCATACCAGACTTAGTCTCAGGTGCACAGTGTAAAACCCATAGTACAGTTACAGCCACATGAATCACACTATGAACATTTAATTAATTCTCATCAGATGTTTGCAAATCCAGATACTCTAACAGGAATTACAACTAGGAGTCCCAGTGGATCCTGGGTGCCCAGACAGACACTGCTAAGTAAAAATTTGTCTCTTTCTTTTTTTGAGGCAGCATGAATCAGGACAAAGACTTGCCACAACCTCGTATTCATCAAACAGGCATGACACGGAAGGGTTTTCCTTTCTCCACACCAATCTTGTAAATAACCAGTACAACTACTTTCTGTCCTTCTTTTTAAATAACACTGTCATATATATGAGGGAGAATATTGCAGTATTAACTCCAGTATCAGGAGGTTCCACTAGAAGTCTTGTTAAGACAAAATGAGTTGACACTTCAAACAGATGAAACAAGCCAACTAAAGTTTCAACAAGAGGAGAGAAAAAAAAAACTTTTGAGAGGTCAAACCCCAACATACCTCCCCATGAGGGAGGAGACTTATGTATTCTAATTCCATGGTCACACAATCAAGGATAAAAATGAAAAGTTCAAAAATGTGGAATCATTACTGTCTCAGAAATAAAAAAAAAACTGTGCCAGCAGTGTTTCCCAATGCAGAACACTGAGTGATGAATTTTAGACAGGTGGAACATACTCAGAAAGTTGAGTACTTGTTCCAGTTTAGATTCCACAAAGAGTAAAGAAGCCAACTTCAGTATCCTGCTTTACTACAGCTCAAGGGATTCGTAAGTTAAGTAACGATCATTCGTCAACTTAAAAAACAGTATTAAGGTTATCTGTTGCTAATTTTCATTGTGTAGTCCATGGTTTGATTCATTCAGTCTCCATTTCCATACTTTGGGCCTTTTCAAAATTCACTTAACCAGACAGTGCTCCCAACTTGTCCTTGAAAAGAAACATAACAGCTTAGCGAGTTTAATTTGCTTACAATAATAAAATAAAAAAAGAAGTTATGTATTCACCATAACGTTCCATCTGAGTTGTTGTTCATTTGTCTTCAACCTGTGGGTACCCGGATCTGACACAGATCCAACTCAGCTGCATATCCAGCATCTTATCTGAGCTCAAAGCTCCTCCCCTACTCAGAATGCCCCTGTCTCCTTCCTCCCTTCAGATCGAGTTTGCTCCCCAACTAACTTCTTCACCCGACCCAACACTATCTCAAACTAGGCGTCTGCATTAGCAAAAGAAAGAGGGTAAGAGGCATGCAAGAGGTGACCAACATCCTCTACTTGCCAAACCACCACACAGTCTATGAAAGGCAGGGGAAAGGAGGGACGGTTGAAGACAAATGAAGAACAACAACTCAGATGGAATGTTATGGTGAGTACATAACTTCTTTATCTGAAGTTGTTGTCTTCATTTGATCTTCAACCTGTGGGACAGAGTCCCCACCTAATAAACACCTGGGAGGCCCTCATGGAAGGATGTTGTGGAGCATGGTGGAGCCAAAGGATGCCCTATTCCAGGATACGATGTCCAACCTGTAATGCGAAATGAAGGTATGAGATGAAGCCCAAGTGGCCGCAGAGCAGATATCATCTAATGAAACTCTGGACCAGAAGGGCGCTGAAGTAGCCATAGATCTGGTGGAATGTGTCTTCACATGACCTGGCAGGGATAATCCCCTAACAGATTACACTAGAAAAATACACTGGGAAATCCAGCAGGCGATACTGGTTTCCCCAAAAAGGGTTTAGAGTAGAAGATGAAAAGCTGGTCAAACTTGCAAAAGGATTTAGTCCTGTGCAGGTAAAAACTTAACTGTCTGTGCACATCCAACAAGTGCAATTTATATCTTCCCTTGTTTTGAAAGTTTGGGAAAAAGAGTGGGAGATTCCTCATCTGATTAATATTGGACTCTGAAGCTACCTTAGGAAGAAAGGATGGGTTATTACGCAATGATACCCTGTCCTTACGAAAGATCATATAAGGGGCTTGACCGACAACGCTTGAAGCTCCGAGACCCTCTTGGAAGATGTAACAGCAACCAAGAAGGCCATCTTCCAGGATAGAAACTGCAGATTCAGAGGCTGCAGGCTCAAAAGGGGATGAAACAAGAGCTTGCAAGACTAAATAAGATCCCATGGTAGCGTTGGGACCTTCACTGGGGGTCGAAGCAGAAAGGTGCCTTTTAGGAAGGCTTTACAAAGCTTAGAGGATGCTAAGGAAGCCATATTATTGCCAACATGAAAATTAGAAATCGCTGCAAGTTGGACCTTGACTGTAGAAGAACTGGCATCTTGCTGAAAAATCCCTGCCAAAAATTCCAAAACCGCTGAAACCGGAGCAGTGAAGGGATCTAGGGCATGCTGCAAGGCCCAAATCAAAAAACGTTTCCATTTGCTGGAGTACACCTTTCTGGTGGAAGATTTATGAGCCACCACCAGGATCCTTTTGACAGGTGAAGAAAAACTGTGAGTCCTGACTATCATGGGAACTGAAGCAGCCAAGCAGTGAGCTTCAGACTGCCCAGGTCTGGATGGGGAATCCCTGATGGATGAGAAATCAGATCCTGAACTGGATCCAACGTCCATGGTGGAGCCACCAAATGAGGCCACAGAGAGGGGAACCAGACCTGAAGAGGCCAGAATGGGGCATTGAGGATAACCAAGCTTCCCAGCCTGCGAGCTTTCTCAAGGAATCTTGGAATCAAGGGAAGAGGAAGATAAGCATACAGGAGACTGGGGGGCCAAGCATGAATCACAGCGTCTCTCGGGGCTTCCCCCAGTGGGGGATGCAGAGAGAAAAACTTGCTGCATTTTGCATTGGAAGGAGAGGCAAAGAGATCACAGTAAGGTTGACCAAACTTGAGAAAGATCTGTTTCACTACTGAAGGATTCAGAGACGACTCGTAAGGCATCAGAATAGACTTACTGAGCCTGTCCGCTAGACTGTAGGGCTTCCCCGGAATGTGCATTACTACCAGAAAATGGCTGGTGGAGATTGCCTACTCCCACACTCTCATGGCTTCGCGACATACAGGATAAGACCTAGTTCCCCCTGTTTGTTGACATACCAGACCACAGACATATTGTCCATCTGGATAGCAACTGTCCCTGGGGGAAGATGAACATGGAGAGCCTGCAATGCTAGAAGCACCGCCCTCATCTCCAGGACGTTGATATGTAATCTGGTCTTGTAGGGGGACCATGTGCCTTGGACTGTCCTTCCCAAGCAGTGCCCCCCCAGTAGGGAGGTGTCCATAGTCACCGTGGTCAAGGGGGAGGGCGAAAGAAAGAAAGAAGTGACCCCGGGACAGATCCGGGGAACAAATCCACCACAGAAGAGGGTCCCTGCACACCCAAGAGATTCAAACAGGATGAGACAAAGGGAGATCTAACATAGACCATTGGACCGCAAGGGTCCATTGAAGAACCCGCATGTGAAAGCATGCCATAGGCAAGAGACTGATCATGGCCGCCATGGACCCCAATGCCCTTAATACCATTTCCGCTGTCGAAGACTGGGCTTGGAGGATGCAAAGGACGTGTAGCTTCAGAGACTGGATTCTGTTCAAGGTAAGAAAGACTTTGGTTTACATTGTGTCCAATTGAGCCCCAATGAAATCTAACACTCGAACCGGGACCAGAGATGACTTGTTGAGACTGATGGAAATGCCCAACCACTGGGCTAAGAGAAGAAGGGAATCCCTCACTTGATTGAGCTGATCCCTAGAAGGGGTGGCGAGGAGCCAATCGTCCAGTTAGGGGAAGACCTGTATGCCCTGGAGTCTTAGGTGAGCTGCTACCACTGCCATCACTTTGGTGAACACCCTGGGGGCTGTGGTGAGACCAAAGGGGAGCGCTCTGAACTGATAATGATTGGCCCCCAGCTGGAAGCGGAGGAACCTCCAAGAGCGTATGTCCATTTTGATATGGTAGTACGCATTCTGGAGGTCAATCAATCACATCCAATTGCTCTCCTGCATGAAGGGCAGTATAGATTGAAGGGTGACCATCTGGAATTTTGTCTTGGCCACAAACAGGTTCAAGGTGGAAAGATCCAGAATGGGTTTTAATTCCCCCGTCTTCTTTGACACCAAAAAGAACCTGGAATAAACGCCTTACCCGTACTGGTCTGGGGGAATGGGTTGGATGACTTGCTTTTCTAGCAGCCTTGCAATCTCCAGTGCTGCATCCTCCCTTAGCACAGGTGGAATGTCTGGGTGGATGGGGTGATGAGAGAAAGGGGATTGAATAGCTCCTGGATATAATTTGCAACACCTAACTATCTTCCATGATGGACTCCCACGCTGTTAGGTGTAGCGATAGGTGACCCCCGACTGCTTCCACAGACGAGCAGCTGGGCAACCCTTCAGGGTTGCTGTGCAGGTCTCTCCGAGAATGGCTCACAAAACCCTTGATTCCTCGGACCCCCTCTGCCTCTAGGGCGGTGTCTATCAAATCCCCTTCTGCCCCTGGGGGAAGGAGAGTCCTGAGTGTCCTGGGAATAATTCTGAGATCTTCAGAACAACATCTTCTTGGCCCTCTCTGATTCCTCGAGAAGGTTCATTGAGGGGCCGAAAAGTGGATCCCGATGGCAGACAGAGTCTTTCCATCCTTCTCACTCTGGACTAAGGTGTCTCGTACTGACATCCCATAAAGGGAGGAACCATCATACTGGGCATTCGTAAAAGGCGCCTTGAAGGGTTCCAAGAAGGCACAGAACAGGAGCCAGGCGTGGCGCCTGATGGCAACACCTGTACTGGCAGCTCTAGTACCACCCTTGGTAGCATGGGAAAGGAGACACATAGAGGTGTTAATTATAGAAATCAGGGTGGCCATTCGAGAGGAGAACACTTTCTTGTCCTCTGTCGACAGGGACCCAGGGGTAGACTCAGCGGCCTCCTCGACCAGATCTCTCTGCAGCCTAATCGTGTGTGCCATATAATTCAGTGCCCGCACAGAGAAGGTCGCTGAAGCACATACCTGGTTCCCAAAATGGTCCATCATTCTGGACTCATGCTCAGGACGGTGGACCGTGGAGCTCTCCTGAGCGAGTTTCTTTTTAGTGACGGCCACCACCACCATGGCATAAACAGGGGATCCTTTAGTCCAATGGGTCTTGTCCGAAGGGGGACTCAAAACCTTGTCAGGGCATTTGGGAATGTCCTGTTCCTTCTATGAGTGAGATGTGATAAGATCTGCGGGAGGGCATACCCAGGAAGTAGAGGGTCCTGCGCCAAATGTCTCCAGGAACACCAATTTGTCCGAGCTAGGTTTTTGGACAGACCACCCCCCCACACTGGTGTAGGATTTCCATGATGTCTCTAAAGGAGATATCCTCAGGGGGTGACCGGGGGGAAACTTCCCCTTATTCCAAATCGGTGTCTTCCGTGAAGGACTCCGGAGGGGAGTCCAAGTGCCTCTTTTTGCATGTAGGTTTGCAGGGAATCTCCTCAGTGGGGGTCTCGGACTCGCCAATGTCTCGCTGTTCCCAAGAGGAAGCGCCCGGGGGCAAAGTGGCAGCAGGCTGTCCCTGAAATGGTAGAATGGTCGGGTCTGCTCCAGAAACAGAGGGAGCCAGGACGTACTCCAAAGACGAGACTGTTAAAGGGTCTCATCCCTCTCACCACAAAGAATGCCAAAGGGGAACAGATCTCCTGAGTAGGCACATTGGTCGAAGACGTAACCCTCTAACTCGATGGGGGAGCCGGAGAAGAACCTCCAGGCGAGATCCCAAAGGGAAGGCTCTGCTCCAAAAGGCTCAGACCTCACACCATCCCCTCGGATCCAGCGCCGAGGCTACGGCTCCAAGAGCCAGATGGATCTGAGCTAATCGGATCCGACCTGCTCAAGGCCATAGCCAGCATCGAGATACAAGGTAACATCAGAGCCAACTCCTCGACGTTGAATGTCCTCGGATCCAAGGGCTCTGAAACAGGAGGTCAGATCGGAGAAGGAGCAATAGGGATGAGTGCCGATTGCATGCCCCGAGCTCCAGAGGGAGAGGGGGCAGGTAGGATTCCCAACTGAATCTGAGTGTGGATAAACTTCCACATCATCCTATCCATCTCCACTTCAGAAAGGCTATGGGTGAAGCAAGAAGAGGAGGCCACCGACACCAGCCTGGAGTGGTGGTGAGGGGAAGCCTGCACTGGCGACCAGGTCCGAAGCTCCCCCGGCTCCAGAGACAACCGAGGGGAACGGAGCCGGGGGGGACTCAGACCTAACTTTTGTCGGAGGGCCTGCCAAAGTAGAGCGATCCAGGGATTGCCTCCTGGCCCTCTCCTTGGACTTGGCAGATTTCCCTGACTTGTCTGTCCCTGGGCCTCTTGGCGGGAGTTTGAGTCCCAGAGGACAGGGGGAAACTGAAGTAGAAGCCGGGCCAGAACAGCCCTGTGGCCCGGTGGAAAGAGAGGGAAGCAGACCCTTCAAAATTAACTTATTCCTCCTGCCCATCAATGCCCGGGGATTAAGCCTGGCACAGATGGAACAGGCGGTATCTAAATCAGCTGCCCCAAGACATGGTGGAGATAAGGAGTCTCACAGGTCATCTCAAGGTGAGTGAGGGAGCAGCAGTGATGTGCTGATGTCACTGCACTAGCTAATTCCACAGCTATGGAACTAGACCAGTTGCTGTAAGCATAGTGACTAGAGTGCCAGAGCTTACAACTCACCTCTGGATCCCTTACTCCCCAAGGCTAACACTTTGTTATAGCAAGGTCAACTTTCTGAATAGTTGGGAGACCCACCTGGCAAAAAGTCATATCAGTGGTTACCCAAAAAGGATCCATCAGAGGAACTGGAGTACCCATAAAGAAAACACTGGGGAGATCTGGGGCTAGGAAAGCATGGAAGCCAGAGATACAGCTAACGAAAGCACAGGGCTGGGGGAACCAAAAATAGATAATAAAATAGAAGCAGAGGTAACATCTGAACCATCTCTGCTCCTATGGAGTATTCTGACTGGCTAGTTTTAAAAGAAGGTTCAAGACTTCAACTTTTGCCTTCTTCTGACAGGCTGGGATGCCAGGAAGGGGATGGGAGTGTTGCCGGGAAGGTGAGAGGAAGGGGAATTACATAGCCATCTGATTTAATGTCTAATATCCTTCTAACCCATGTGATGGCATCCCATACTGGCAGAAGGAAGGACAGATAACCCATGACTGTCACCATAATGGAGCAGTCATGCAAGGCTTCACGGAATTGGCTGCTATCGCTTTAACTGGGAACTGTGGAATCCCTGGTTCTGGTGGGAATTCTTAGCTTGCGGCTGACACACTATGCCTAAGTTAGTTCCTTCATGGCTGTTTGTTTTGTTGTTGTTAGCTGCGCTTGAACCATATCAGATACTGACTCTTCTGTACCTCTGAAAATGGCCAAAGGGGAGCTATAAACTGATGCTAGCAGCTGTGAGTGTCTTTCCCTCCTTCTCTCTTTATTTCAGCTTTCCTTAGAATATGCTGATGATTCCACACTATGTACAACTCCTCCATATTTCACAGAAAGTTTTTTTCTCAATGGAAAAAATGTTCCATAATGTCCAACTACTACTCAACCCTAAAAAAACAAAGTTACTGCTATTTTTCTCCAAATCATGCATGCTTGACAAAGTGAATTTTAAAATCTTCAGTAAACAAAACTGAAACTGAAGTAGTCTCCCATACAAAACTTCTTGGAGTGATTATAGACAGCCTTAATTTTGACTCTAAGTTCAAAATAACACAAAAGACTCCCCAAAATTTGGAATAAGTTACAGGCATACAAACCTCCTTAACATCATCACCAAAACAATGCTTACCACCACCTATTTTCCACCATCCAATGAGACCATTTTATAAAAAATGGACAGAGTGTAGGTAGTGTATAAGTATAAAAATATATTTAGAAGTGTAAAGAAGAATAAAAAGAAATAAGATGAAATATAAAGATATTTTATGGAATTATGAGAGAGAGAGAGAGAACAAGGAAGTGACAAAATAAGAGAAACAGAAAAACAGATGTATGAAAAGAACACAGAAGATTCCCTCTACTGGACCTTAGGCTGGATAAACAAATGGCCGGTTAATCAGAAAAAGCATGCAAAATAGCATTTATAGGTTATAAATCAGATGCAATAACATGATTTGCATTAGTATCCATTTTTCTAATGAATATGAAGTTTAAAACTCAAATATCTATCATTATTTAGCCCAGAGGAGGTGGAAGTGTTGTTCTTCTCTGCTGTATTTTGCTAGAGCTACAGCAGAAATTTGATGGCCAGTTAAGGACAGGCCAAATAAGAAGGAGTCTACTGTACAGAAAAAGTAAAAATGTTAGTTAGACAAAGATTTTTTTCTGAAAGGAAAAAAAGAGGAGGTTCCCCATATTTAGGAAAAGACGTACAAATGGGAGAAAGAAGGATGGATGTTATCTTAGATGGCAAAGATGACATAAAATGCAAGCAAGAAGATCTTATGGAGGTGGTAGAAAATTTTGAAGAGAAAATGTATGAAAAATGGAATAAGATGTGCAAGAATTGAAAGTGAAAAAAAATCTGAAAAACTAAGGATTTTTAAAATCATATAATAGAAGAAACAGGGATGGTGATAAAAGAAAGTAAGAATAAATCAGCACCAGGTGTAGATGGTATATGTTATAAGTACTACAAGGAAATAAAGATGTAAGAGAAGTTTTTAAAAAAATATATTAAATGAATGGATGAAGGAAAATATAATGTTAGGTGATGGAGTGATAACATTTATATGAGAAAAAGATGAAAGAAAATACAAAAAAAATGGAAGCCTATAACACCAGGGAACATTGATTATAACACACTACAAAAATGATGGAGAAAGTATTGAATAAGGTAGTAAGAGAAGGGATCTAAGGTATAAAAAGGAATACAGGTGAAAATATGTTAATTATGATGAAAGAAGTAGTAGAGATGATACTGAAAGAAAATATAAAAGTAAGACTGACAGCATGTGACACAGCTAAAGCTTTGATAAATTGAGCCATCGAGCAACGTGGCAGATTTTAGAGGTATATGGCATATAAAAAATATTAATGTAATAAAATGTTATTAAAATTCATGGCACAAGTTATGATACATGGATGGATGGAAAGAAAATAAGCAAGTCATTCTATGCTACCCAATTTACCAGTAATGGTATAGCATACAGGTTCAGTGAAGTTATAGTACCAGTTTATCTGGCCCTTATCAGACCCATCATTGAGTACAATGCCCTGCTTGGTATGTGCCTGACCAAAGGTTCTTCACTATGAGAATCCAGGAAATTAACACATTCTCCTATACAAAATGCATTAAGGCCCTATCTCTATACTCAGTCTCTTACTGGTTACTGACAGGTGATCTATGCCTGACATAAAAGGCATCCTCAGATCCAGCCCTGATGGATATTTTGCACAGCTATAAAACAAACAGTACTAGAAATACTAAATGGAAGGATTTAAACTTTGCCTGGAACATAAGCAGAACATGCTGGTGAGACTGATGTGTCTCAAAGAATCCCTGTGCTAAGCCATGAAAATGCCAAGTTTCTTACAACTGCAAAGATATTAGCTTATTTATTTTCCACTGGCAAATCTTCAGTGGAGGTGAGATATCTGCAGTTGAGGGAAGCTGTGCATTCTCTTCCGAGTGAAATTTACAAAGGCTCATTGTTGAGTACATTTTCATGGAGACAAGCTGTCTGCAGGTGTAAGCACTTAATCTTGAGAATTCCGAGTAATCTTTGCTAAGGGAAATGCAACACTCAAAGGTACAACAGCAAGCAGTTCAGTGAAATAATTTAAGTTTGAAGTTATGGAAAGTGAATATGAGGCAATATTCTCCCTTGCAGCCTTAATACTTTAATGCAGTTAATAGAACAGTATACAATTTCATTTTATTTTAGGACAGCCAATGCACTTTTTCTTAGGGTTAAATGTTAATGTTTTCTGAAAGCATACAAGCTGTTTTTCATATCTGGGAGGGGAAGAGAGATAAGAAAAGAACAGACAGCAATCAGTGTAAGTGGAGCACAGGTTGTAACATGCACTTTGGCATGGGTAACCTTAATTTTTGATTAGATAATCCTGTAAGTGCAGCCTTCATTTTGGGCCAATTGTTCCCTTTTGAAGGAGTAAACTTCATGTTTTCAAGATGTACATAGTTTTGAATGTTTGTTCCAAGTTAAAAGAGGATGGGGTTTGTATTTAGTTTACTGTCTGAGGGTTTTCATTAAAACAAATATTCTTGAAAAATGTGACACAGGTTCAAATGGAGATGAAAAAAAAACAACTGTGCAAAAGATCAGCCTATCAAACAGTATAAGCATGTAACACAAAAGCTGGAAATACACATTCAAAAAATTGTCAAGTATAATAGGTGGGAACAATAGCTTTTAATTATGATAGCTATGCTGTCCATATTATTGTGGAACATGAAAGAAAAGATATATACAGGTACAGATAAAAAGGAAAGAGTACTAAATTATATTGAGAAGTGTAGAGTACAAATAGCAATGCTGCAGGACATTTGGAAAGAAATAAGCTTGTGAATTTGACAAATGCAGGATTTCAGAATGGATATTCAGCAGAATATCAGGGACAGACGAAAAGGGAAGCAATTATACTAACTGCTAGAGGGGCTCCAATAGTGGTAGATGAGGGGAAAAAGACAATAATGATAGATTTGTGGTAGTAAGGGGCTACTGGCAAGGGAGGACGATTTCAATGGCATGTATTTATATTCCACTGAAAATAAGAAGTTATGTACTCACCATAACGTTCCATCTGAGTAGGTATCTTCATTTGTCTGCAACCTTTGGGACACGGATCCGATCTCGGATCCGAGCCGGCAACTTCTATCACAGCATAGATCCGAGCTCCTAGCTCCTCCCTTTACCCATAATCCCCTGCCAACCCTGACTGACCTCAGATCAAGTTTGCCCGATATAACCATTGTTACTGTGCCCCGGAAGGGGCTTATCTAAGATAGATCCTAAACAGAATCCTATAGGTCAGGGGGAATGAGGGGGCGATGGTTGCAGACAAATGAAGATACCTACTCAGATGGAACGTTATGGTGAGTACATAACTTCTTAATCTGAAGTAGGAACTTCATTTGTCAGCAACCTTTGGGAAAGAGTCCCCAGCTACCTGAATCCTGGGTGGCCTTTATGGAAGAATATTCCGGAGCACTGCAGAGCCAAAGGACACCCTACCTCTGGAGACAACATCCAGTTTGTAATGGCTGATAAAGGTATGAGATGAGGCCCAAGTGGCTGCGGAACAAATATCATCTAAGGGAACCCTAGATTTAAAAGCCGCCAAAGTAGCGACGGCCCTAGTAGAATGAGCTCGGACTCCCTGAGGTGCAGGCCTTCCCGAACTCTGATATGCCAAGAGGATACAACTAGCTATCCACCGTAACAGGGTAACTTTAGAAATTGACTTGCCTAAATTTGTTTTGGCAAAAGAGACAAACAACTGGTCAGATTGCCTATGACCAGCAGTTCGATGAATATAAAAGCGTAATTGTCTGTGCACATCCAAGGAATGCAGTTTGTACTCTCCTTTGTTCTGGTAATTGGGAAAGAACATGGGAAGATTAATAGACTGATTAATATTAGCTTCCGAAAATACCTTAGGCAGAAAGGACGGATTGATCCTGAGGTAAACTCTGTCCTGATGGAAGGCTAAGCATGGCGGTTTAACACATAGAGCCTGAAACTCAGAGACCCTTTTGGCTGAAGTAATGGCCACCAAGAAGGCCGTCTTCCAAGAGAGGTATTTAAGATCAACCGTAGCCGCTGGCTCAAAAGGGGGGCTTGTCAAGGCCTGTAGAACTAAAGATAAATCCCATGGGGGTACTACCTCCCTGACCGGAGGTCTGAGAAGGAAGGTACCCTTGAGGAAAGCTTTACAAAGCTTGGAAGTAATTAGAGGGCCCGATTCATGCCCTACATGATAATGCGAAATTGCTGCTAGTTGTACCTTGACTGTAGAGCAGCTAGCCCCTTGATGAAAAAGGGTAGTTAGAAAATCCAAAACCGACATAAGAGGCGCCGTGAAAGGATCTAAGTGATGGTGCTCTGCCCAAATGGAGAAACGTTTCCACTTACTTCGATAGACCCTTCTGGTGTAAGGTTTATGTGCTGCTACTAGAATGGCTTTGACTGGTGAAGAGATTCCAGGAGTCCTTATCAGGAGTAGAACTGGAGCAACCAAGCAGTCAGCTTGAGGTTGACCAGGTTGGGGGTCGGAAGACCCAGAGGGTGAGTAATGAGATCCGGGGGGGGGGATCCAGAATCCAGGGTGGATGAATCAAATGAGACCATAGGTATGGGAACCATGTTTGGCGAGGCCAGAATGGGGCAATGAGGATCATTTTGCTCCCCAGCCGACTGGCTTTCTGTAAGAGTTTTAGCATCATGGGCAATGGAGGGTAAGCATAAAGGAGACCGAGAGGCCAAGCATGTACTAGAGAGTCTCTCGGGGACTCCCCCTGAGGGGGGATTAGAGCGAAGTAACTGTTGCATTTGGTATTTGAAGGAGAGGCAAAAAGATCGCAACAGGGTTGCCCCCATTGGGCAAATATTTGTTTCGCTACTAGAGGATTGAGAGACCATTCGTATGGGGTCAGAATCGAACGACTGAGCCTGTCTGCTAGGATGTTGGACCGTCCCGGAATGTGCGTTGCAATGAGAAAGCGGTTGGTGGATATCGCCCATTCCCGCACTCTCATGGCCTCGCGACAAAGAGGATAAGACCTGGTTCCCCCCTGTTTGTTGATGTACCAGACAACTGACATGTTGTCAGTTTGTACCACAATCGTCCCAATCGGAAGAAGGCTGTGAAGTGCCTGCAACGTCAAAAGCACCGCCCTCATCTCTAGGACATTGATATGCAAGGAGGTCTCTGTGTCGTTCCACGTGCCTTGAACCGTTCTGCCTGAATAGTGCCTCCCCCACCCTAGGCGAGAGGCGTCCGTGGTCACTGTGGCGATGGGGGAAGGCATAGAGAATGGTCGTCCCGTGTGAAGACTCGAGGACTGGAGCCACCACATGAGCGACCCTCTGCAAGCCCTGCTTAGGGGAATAGGGTGGGACATGGGGTTGTGAGACAGGGACCATTGTACCTGGAGGGTCCACTGCAGGACCCTCATATTTACACGGGCTAGGGGCAGCAGAGGAATTGCTGCCGCCATGGACCCTAGAGCCCTCAGGATCAATTCTGCCGGTGCAGCAGGAAGTTGGAGAATGGCCTGAACATGCAACCTCAGGTTCTGAAGCCGATCGGGAGTCAGGAAGGCATGTTGACAGTCAACCCTAGGCGTGGAGCAAGATTGAGGAAATAATCCCTGCCTGAACAGAGCAGATGCCTTGTTGGGGCGATGAGGAGCCAGTCGTCCAGGTACGGAAAGACCTGAATTCTCAGGTGGGCCGCTATAACTGCCAAGACTTTGCTGAACACTCTGGGGGCTGAGGTGAGACCGAAGGGGAGGGCCCTGAACTGAAAGTGGCTGGCTCTTAGCCGGAAGCGGAGGAACCTCCTGGAACGTCTGTCCACAAGAATGTGGTAGTACGCATCCTTGAGGTCTATCGAGCACATCCAGTTGTTCTCCCGTAACAGGGGGAGAATAGATTGTAGCATGACCATTCGGAACTTTTCTTTGGGTACTACCAGGTTCAAGAGAGAGAGAGGTCGAGGATGGACCTCAAGTCACCCGTCTTTTTTGGCACCAGAAAGAACCTGGAGTAAAACCCTGATCTGAACTGACCTGGGGGGACGGGTTGGATGGCTCTTTTTTGTAAAAGCTGCTGAATTTCTGTAGCAGCCGCCTCCCTCTGATTGGGTGGTACGTTGGGGAGGCTTCTGGTTTTGGGGGTTACAATAAAGGGAATTTGGTAGCCTCCAGATATGATGCGAAGCACCCAGCGATCTGTTGTTATGGACTCCCACATTGCTAGGTGCTTCGAAAGACGCCCCCCGACTGCCTCCAGAATGGAGCAGCCGGGCAACCCCTCAAGGGTTCTGCGTGGGCCTCTCAGAGAAGGGTTCTCTGGACTCCAAATTTCTGGGACCCCCTCTGCCTCTTGGGTGGCGTCCTCCCTGTCCTCCTCTGCCACGAGAGGACTGGTTGTCCAGAGTAGACTGGGACTGATGCAATTTCTGGAACCACATCTTCTTCTGACCCTTTTGGTTCTTAGAAAAGGACCTCTGGGGAGCAGAGAAGCGGACTCCAACGGCAGACAACGTCTTCCCGTCTTTCTCGCTCTGGACTTAGGTGTCGCGAATGGTTTTGCCAAATGGTGCAGAACCATCAAAGGGGGCATTCGCGAATGATGCCTTAAAGGGTTCCGAGAAGTCACAATGTCGGGGCCACGCTTGGCACCTCATTACCAGGCCGGCTCCGCCAGCTATAGCGGCTCCTTCCGTGGCGTGAGACAAGAGCCGCATAAAGGTGTTGGAAACTGAACGTAGAGTGGACATTCGGGAGGAGTACAGCTGCTTGTCCCCTTCCGACATGGACTCTGGGGGGAGGCAGCGTATTCTTTTATTAGATCTCGCTGCATCCGGATGACGTGTGCCATATAGTTCAGGGCCCTCATGGAGAAGGTTGCTGAACTAAAGACCCGCTTCCCAAGACGGTCCATCGCTCGAGACTCCTTGCTCGGCGGGTGGACCGCGGAGCTCTCCTGAGCCAACTCCCTCTTAGTGGCCGCCGCCACCAACATGGCATCCATGGGGGGACCTCTGCTCCAGTGGGTTCTTTCTGCAGGGGGACTCAGGATCCTATCTGGGCGCTTGGGGACTGGCTCTGCAGTGTACGACTCCTTCCAAGCCCTGGTGGAAATAAGGTCCACCAGGGGGTCGGGGGGAGGGGACACCCAAGAGGTAGATGGCCCTGCTTCGAACGCCTCTAGGAATACGGACTCATCGGAGGAAGCCTTGGGGGCAGACCACCCTCCCCTAATCCTGAGCATTTCCATGATGTCTCCAAAGGAGACATCCTCCGGGGGTGACCTTGGGGAGCCTTCCACTTCATCTAAGTCCATATCTTCCGTAAGGGACTCGGGGGAGTCCACGTGTCTCCTCTTACACTTAGCTTTGTGAGGGACCTCGTCGGGGGGGGGGGGGCTGTCCGAGGAAGACTCACCAGCAATGTCACGTTCCAAAGGAACACCCAGAGGCATTGAAGCAGGATGCCCCGAAGGCCGGGTGATGGGAGCCTGAACCAGCTGAGAGGAAGTGCAGGGGGGAGCCGAGGCCAGGACCGGAGGCCCGGATGCACTCAACAGTGCCCTCTCCACCACCCCGAAAGCCGAGGGGGAGCCACTCTCGATAGGATCTGAGAGTCGACTCCCACTCGGATCCGAAGCGGGGACCGGATCCGGGGCCGAGAACCTCGGATCCGAGGGACCTGTGTGCTGCGACCGGGACGGAGCCGAAGTCACACTGAAGCTCAGCCCACGGCTCCGAGCGGTTGGATCCGACAAGCTCGAGGGACCAGTTGGAGCCGAAGTTACCAGTACTACCGGCTCCGACCCAGCCCAGATCCAACAGGGCTCGACTCCGAATGCTCTGAACCCGGAAAGCGGGTCGGAGAAGGAGCGATTAGAGCAAAAAATGGGGTCGAGCTCCCCCACAGAGGGGGGGGGGGGGGGCAAGAGCACTCCCATCTGCAGCTGGGCCTGGATGAACCTCCTCATCATCCGGTCCATGTCTGCATCTGACATACTAAAGGTGGACCTCGAAGAGGCCACCGAGGCAGGCCTAGAGTGTCGCCTCGATGACCTCGACGGGGACTGGGTCCCCTCCTCCCCGGGTCCCGGTGAGAAACAAGGGGACCGGAGCCGAGGAGGAGGCGATCCAGAAGCTCTGGATGGAGAAGCCCGTTTGGCGTGCGGGGCCGAGGAGGAGTCCTCGGCCTGCCGCTAATGGTGCTTCTCCTTCCGTTTGGCTTTCCCGGCCTCCCTCTCCTCCGGAGCCGAAGCAGGAGGTAGAGTCCCGACCAGAGGGAGGGAGACAGGGGTGGCTACCACCGAGGGCTGGGTAGTGGCCACAGAAGTACCGGAGGCCGGAGCCGAATCTGGGGGCAAAAGGCCCGCCAGAATCAGCTTCGACCTCCGGTCCTTAAGTGCCCTGGGGTTGAATGCTGCGCAAATCGTGCATCCCGAAGAGAGGTGTTCAACCCCAAGGCACCTAACGCACTGGGTGTGGCCATCCACCGGTGAAAGCTTATGGCCACACTCGGTGCACTTTGAAAAGATGGCTTTAGGGGCCTCCAACATAGAAAACACACTCACTAGGCCCCTACACACACCACAAACACACACTATGACCAGCGAGGGCAGGGAGGAAAATTAAACACAAAACAAGTTAAACAAAAAGGATACCTAAACACTCGTACACACTCACACAAGAAAAGGGAAGAAAAAAAGTAAAGTTTTTCTCACACAACTTCTTCAAATAGCAGGAGCTCGAAATCCAGCTTGTAGCTTGAAGCGCGGCAAACTAGATCTGAGGTCAGTCAGGGTTGGCAGGGGATTATGGGTAAAGGGTGGAGCTAGGAGCTCGGATCTATGCTGTGGTAGAAGTTGCCGGCTCGGATCCGAGATTGGATCCGTGTCCCAAAGGTTGCTGACAAATGAAGTTCCTACTTCAGATCTACTCTTATGGAGCTTATGAAACTTTTGTGAGAAATAATCAGCTTTCAGCAAGGAATATTATTTACAGGTGTGTACTGGAAGTTGATTTGCAGTAGTGAAACTGTATCAGGGGGACCTAGAAGGGGCAATATAACAAAACAGGGTAGATTTCTGAAGAAATGTATGAAAATATTTGGTATGGAAGATATGAGTTCAGTAGTAGGAACTCAGACAAAATTTGCTTATTATTCTTTAAGATAAAATAACTAAGCTACACTAGACATAAATTATATTTCACAGGAACATGTACACTTAACTGAAAGCCTCAACACACATCCATTAGGTATTTCTGATCAAGTACCAATAAAAATGCAAGATAATGAAGTAAAAATAAGACACCAGAGTGAGGCATTTAAGGAATGGGTAGTTATTTGAGAGTTATTAGGGAAGACAGAAATATTTTCAGAAGCTACTGCTAGTGAGTGGGATAAAATGAAAATGGGTTTGAAAAATAGGGCTGAAATAAAAGAGAAAGAGATATGATTAAGAATTATTAGACATTACTTAGAGAGGCTGACAAAGGTTAAAGTATTGCAGAATAAGGGGACTCTTAAAGAACAAGAACAGGAGCAAATGCAGAGTACTAAAGAGAAAATAAAGGAGTATCTTGATAATATGCATGAGTTTAGAAAGTTTGTAGTTAAGCAACTATTTTTTGTTAACAACTTTAGGAGCACAAAAACATATAGCACAATAACTTAGCAACAGAACATTAAAAGGGCCATTGCCAAACTTAGTGAACCTATAAAAAGAAAAATATCCAGAGATCCTGCAGAGGTTTTAGAGATGTTTTGGAAATTTGATGAACATATGTATAAAGCAGAGAAAGGTGGAACTTGAGAGTACAAATGGAAATATTTATGGAAGACAAGCTCAATTAACAGTTAAAACAGGAGATGATGAGATAAAAACAGTAATGTATAATCAATCTAAGTCTACAGGAACAGACGGCATTCCTGTGGAAGTTTGGAAATTAGGAGGGAAAAAAGTGATACAGATCTGGAAGATTTTGTTTAACTGTGTTTTAAAAGGAGGAGGAGCACCAACATCTTGGAAGAAAGCTGTGCTGTCTGTATTATGTAAAGATGGCAAAGACCCTTCAGACTCAGCTTCATAATGACCCATTTCAATTTTAAACCATTATTATAAAGTGTTAATGTCTATGCTAGCTAAAAGAATGGCAAAGTTGTTGCCAAAATTGAAAGATATGGATCAGTGTGGTTTTGTGGAGGGGATGTAAACATTTGACAACATTTATAGACCAATGAGGGTCCAGAGGGAAGCAAAATCTAAGAAAATATCTCTGTTGTTGGTGGGTCTTGATGCAGAGAAAGCATTTGACAGAGTAAGCTGGAATTTTATGAGTAGGGCATTGGAAGCATTTACTTGATTTTTTATTTTATTTTACATTTGTTGACTGGGATAGTCCGACTGGATATATGTCCATTTTCAGTGGAGGCCCAGGGAGAAAAGCTCCAAGATAATAATTCACATTGAACATTTAGTAAATGCTAGTTTCAAGCAGATTACAGTCATAAGCAATACCAGCATTTAACACATAGAGTACTAACTTATTACAAAACACTTTACAAAACATAACATTATTTTCAAAGTTAAACATACATAACATTACATTCAGGTTTAAAACACACACTGAGCAGCAATTATAAAATTGTCCCTTCCTGAAATGGAGTGGTAGAAAAAAGTTAGTAGTTGAAGGTAAGGCACCTAAGAAATAGAGAGGTCACTAGTCGGGGTTAGTGCAAGGACATAACCAATGAGTTTTGAAGTATTTCTTAAGTTTGTTTTTGAATTGAGTTAGTGAAGGTTCTAGGGTCAAGTCAGCTGGGAGTCTGTTCCATATTTTACCAACAGAGTTGGCAAACAGAGCGCCCCAGCTGAGTAGTTGGATTTGTATGCTAGTGGATGACTGCAGTGGCCGGGTGCTGGTGTAGGGGCTGATAATATATTTTAGTGCAGGTGTATTTTCTGGTTAGTAAAGGACTTTATGTGCCACTATTAGCTGGTTGAACTGCAGTAGGTTTTGCAGTTAAAGCCATCCTAAGGATTTAGGTTGTGACAGTTGCATTTCTTGATGGAATAATAAGGTTAATTAGAAAGACATATGAACGATCGAAAGTAAGAATTAAAGTGGGAGAGTTCCTCTCTAGTAAGCCGTGTTTGAACACAGGAACCAGGTACAGGTGTCCTCGTTCCCCATTGGCAAAGAAAATACGGGACTCAGAAATACAAGTATATAATTGGTATGGTAATCATGAAAAACTGGCTTTATTTGTAGATGATATTATTTTTGTACTTGATAAATCAAGAAAAAGATCACCTCAGCATTATGGAACATTTTGAGAGAGTTTCAAGTCTTTTTGGGATGTAAAATTAATGAAGATAAAACAAAGGCTATAGCTGTAAATTATGTACCCACACATGAAATTAGGGTTGCCAGCTTTCTTTGTGGCTAAAACCGGACTAAGGTCACGCCCCTTGCATCACCCATAACTCTGCCCATTCCCACCCCTCTCCCACCCATGCCCCACCCATTTTGTGACCTCATCATGACACCAGTTGATGGGAACGCCCTCTTTTTCTGTTCTGGATGCCTGCTTTCAGCCGATTTCTCCCCAGTTGCCATAAACACAGTTAGAAACTCTCACTCTGCATACTGTCTTGTGCTTTATTCCACAGTTATTACAGATATTTGGATTTAATTTAAAACATTTATTTCAAATTTTATAGCACAAACTACTGATACACATATGCCAAACAAAGCAATACAGTCTCACAATAAAACAGACTTAGCATTAAACTACTCTGCCTTTAAATCTCACATTCATCTAAACAGCATTGCACATTGTTTTCCCAAGTTTGGGATGATAACATTTAAAATGTTCTAAGAAATGACAGTATTAACAACAATCATATCTTACATCAATAACAGACCTGAAAATGTATAGCATGGTCTGAAAATACATGTTTATTATAAAACAATACATAATGACACAATTGGTCTTGCAGCTTTTGAAAAATGAAGTGTAATATTGTATATTGAATTTTACCTCACCCATTCTTCGAACATCTTTCAGTAGTATTTATCATTTGTACCATTTTGAATCAAATTCTGACTTGTTTTGTGCTTCATTTTTAATGGGAAGTGTGTGACACTGATTCATTGCCATTCTATGTTTTTTTTATTAGTGTCGCTTTGGATTGCTTACTCTAAAACGGACACCATTCCTGTCACACACACACACTTAAGAAATTAACCAAATCCCAGATGTTTACTTCTTGCCAATCCCAAAGTATATACAATTATATAAATTAGCCACACAGGAACGATAACCTTAGCCACAATACTCAATAGGAACAAGGGAAGGTAACAACTTCCTGGAACACTCCCAAACTATCTGCATACACATCATCATTCCACTGAAGCAAAAACTTGAATTGAGCAACTTCTGGGCATTACCCTCCCTATCATAGGCGACAACAACTAGAAGTCATCTCTGTTATATTATTATTACAGTCCCCATTGCTCTCCTTTGAAATACCACTGAGTCTTACCTTAACTCGCATATGCTTTTTGTGAAGCCTTGGTGTGCCTATCTTGCTACAGCACTGAACCATCAATCACAGAAAAAGGGGTGTACAAAGTACACAAAGCTCATACCAATATTTTAGAAGAGCAGACAATGAAGGATTTTAAGCCACAAACTGTAAGTAAAGCGCAACATATGTATGTAGGAACCGATTTTTAGTAGGTTGCTCAGTACATCCAAATAAACATGTGGTCAGCAGTCTTGTAGCTGACCCTCTACCTACTAAGTTTCAAGCACTTAAACTGTGACAATGATAGACTTTACTGAACAATAGTGAAAGTAGAAACAAGGATAAGCTCTGTGGCAAGACACACACACACACACACACACACACACACACACACACACACACACACACACACACACACACACAGACTCCCACCCTTTAAAACCCCGAGCGGCGGAAAACAGTACTCAAGCCGCTGAATCACTTACAAATGCCTTCTACCAGCACCTGCAGGACTGCATGGATAAGGCAATCCCAAGCAAAACAAAGACTCTTTGTACCAAAGGCAAGCGTCAGTCTGGTGGACCCCAGCCATAAACAAACTCTACAACAAAAGGAGGAAGCTACTACAAGATAGAGCAAAATCCTTAAAAGGTAAGACACCCTTGATCACTATAAATAAAAAACTAAGAGCTCTCATAAAATCATCCAAAGCAAATTTTGAGAGAAAAATAGCTAAAAGACTCAAAGACAATCATAAGGCCTTCTTTAGCTATGTTAGAAACCTGGGAGGAAACTCCCAGATATGCTCAGAACTAGTTCAAAATGATGTGAAGATTACTGATCCTACAGACATTGCCAACATACTGGCTGACAGGTTCAGTGCAAACTTCTCCCCTCCCCAAAAGGAGAGATATCTATACCAAAGCGATTGCAGCCCCCAAACATCTCCAAGCCCAAGTGAGAACTGCTCTCTCCAAAGCAAAAACACAGCATCCATGGGACCTGATGGTGTCCCTGGCTGTGTGCTCCACGAACTCAGCGAGAATTAAACCCACAGCTAGGACAGCTGTTTAATCATAGTCTTACCTCTGGATCATTACCCAGGGGTGGCGCACTGCAACTGTGGTCCCACTTCACAAAGGCGGTGCCTCCACTGACCCTGGAAATTACCGGCCCATTAGCTTGACAAGCCTTATCTGCAAAGCCATGGAGAGGATCATAATGGACCTCATAAATAAAGACATAGGGAATTTGCAGACTTTGGATCCATCAGTTTGGCTTTGTCAAAGGCAGATCATGCCTTCTAAACTTGGTTGACTTTTTGAAACAGTCACCAAAGCCATTGATGAGGAAAGGCAGTCCATACAGCCTACCTCGATCTGGCGAAGGCCTTGATACAATACCCACTCGGGTATCATTGAAAAACTCATCAGCTTAAATGTTAACCCATACATCACAAGATGGGTTGCAAACTGGCTGAGTGACAGAACCCACAGGGTCAGAGTTGCTGGCGCCATGTCAGACTCAAAGCCTGTCACAAGTGGTGTACCACAGGGCTCAGTCCTGGGCCCACTCTTGTTTGGCATCTACTTTTCGAGAAGTACAAGCAAACACACGTATGTTATAGCTGACAAAGTTTGCAGATGACTGCAGACTAGGCCCCATAGTAGAAAACACATCTGACACAGATATCCTTCAGAAGGGTCTCACAGAAATGGATAACTGGTGCCAGAGCCATGGCCTAAAGTTAAATGCCAAAAAATGCATAGTCATACCCTTCGGGAAAAACAAGGTTACCCCTAGCTACCAAATAGGTGGCAATCCACTGAGCACAGAAGAAGTTATCAGGGACCTGGGGACCCAGGTTGATAGTAGTCTGTCATTCGACACCCATGTAGCTAAAGTAGTTAGGAAGACCTTCTACATTGCCCACCTTATCATGAAGGGATTCTCATCTAGATCAAGGGAGGTCATAGTCTCCCTATACTCATCACTCATCAGACCAATGATTGAGTACAATGCCCCATTCGAATGTATCTGACCCGACACTTGCAGCAGCTGGAGGCCACAAAAGTTCCTCACCAAAGGATAAAGGGTCTCAAACATCTGTCCTATGCTGCCCGACTGAAAGAACTCCAGCTCTATTCAGTAAACAGCTTACTCAGAGGTGACCTTTGCCTAACATACAAGGCCATGTCAAACCCAGATTTGATGAATATGCTTCACCTCAAAAATCTAGATCCGTCAGAGCCACAAGGCGGGAGACTTAAACCTCGACACGGCTATTAATAGGACATGCTGGAGGGATAGATTCATCACCCAAAGACTCCTATGCTGTGGAATAAAATCCGGTATATGTGAGGCAGAGCACCTCGCTGGCCTTGTTCAAGAGAAATCTTGACCAATGGATGGGAGATCGTAGATATACCCCAGGGATTACCTCAGTGTCACTGCTCAACAGAGGCACAGCAAAATAATGGGTATAGTTCCCCATACTAAAGGGGTGGCGTAAGCCACAAAACTATGGGCTAGGCTTGTAAATGCCCTCGGGCAGATAGCCTAGTATGAACCTATGAACCTATGAACCTATGAAGAGTTAAGTGGGATAAGCTGATTCTTCCAACAGAACAAGCTGGTTTAAGTTTACTTCATTTGAAGGGATATTTTAGAGCTACACATTTAAAGCACATACACACAGCACAAGCAGAAGGTTATAATTCAAAGTGGAAATGAATGACAATGAAGCCAGGGGGAAGTTTAAGACGTAGACACAGAAAGTGGAATTTTGGATGCAGATCCTTAAGGAGAATAACAACTATACAGAATACTATACTCATAAAGTAGCAAAGTGCTCTAAGAACGAAACCAATGCAAGAATGCAGAAATGAGAATTTTGCCAATAGGGAAGACTGCAAGTAGGGGTACAGAAAATAGGCAAGGAGGCTGGAATTTACTGGAGAAACCTGGCAAGGGAACCAAAATAATGGGAGCAAATAACTCATTTTAGTTATTGTCTTATCTAGCCACAATTACATTACTTCAAGTACACTGCTTAACTTGTTTTCCTTTAGGCATTATCATTAAACTGGAATCCCCCAGTTACACACTTGCGAGAAGAAGTTATGCTCATTTTTGTGTGACCTACGTACATACACGTTCTGAATAATGCATACAGTGCATGTAAGAATGCAGTGTGATAGCTGATTGTTGCATGATGTGTGACTAAAGAGGTATAAGATGCTCCAAATGATACTGCTGCATAACTCAATTAGTTGGACTGTCATTATATCCACACTTAGTTTATGCTGTGATGTGCTTCTGAAAAGAAGCAGTAAATGACTAAACTGCCAAATGGTATTCACTTATACTCTGTTACAAAGCATGAACAGCATGGTCTTTGTAAAAGATACCATATTATTGCAAAGGTACTACACTGCAAAACAAACAGAGATACACAGATAAATCTAGGATGTCCTTCCTTATAAACAACTAGAAGAAATGAATCAGAAGACTAAAAACTCCATATGTAGTTCACAAAAACACATCCACACAAATTGCACTCAACTTTTATAAAGGCTATACTTGTGCCTAACTTACTGTCTCTGTTTGCCAGAATGTATCCACAATGGGGCATCGCTCCTCCCCAACAACTCGATAGTACCACAGCCATGCTTCTGGGTTGATGGGTTCTCCAACTGTCCCCAAAATCTTGAGCGACTTTCTACTGTGCCTGGTAACAAACATTTTTATTTTACGATGCATAATCAAATAGTTAAGTCTCAGCTGATGTCAGATTTAAATTATGCTCTTTTACTGTACTCCTGGCTACATTCAATGTACATGTAGATTTTGCCAAAAAAGCTTTGAACCCTAGGATGTGTTTGATCGCCCTTCTCAAAGGATTAGCATAAGTGCACTGTGTATAAATTAAGCATGTTGACACTATTCCCCTGTGTTACAGCATGGCTTACCGTACACATCAAACATGCAACTAGTCAGATGCTAGGATTTATTAG
>NC_056746.1:1156049545-1156102045 GCF_019279795.1 Protopterus annectens
GGGTCTTCAGGCGACGAGCTTTCTTTAGGACTTTGGGTATGAGGGGAATAGTAGGGTAAGCACAGAGGAGACCGGGAGGCCAATCGTGAACAAGAGCATCCCTGGGTGACTCCCTGATTGGGGGATCAGTGCAAAGTAATTGCTGGATTTGTGGTTGACTGGGAAAGCAAAAAGGTTGCAGCATGGTTGACCCCAATGGTCGAAGATTTGTCTTGTCACTGACAGAGTAAGGGCCCACTCGTGAGGACTCAAGATGGACCTGCAGAGTCTGTCAGCCACACGTTGGAACTCCTGGGTATATGAGTTGCAAGAAGAAAGCGTCTGGAAGACATTGCCCATTCCCAAACTCTCATGGCCTTCATGCACAAAGGAGAAGACAGTGTTTCCCCTTGCTTGTTGATATACCAGACATCTGCCATGTTGTCCATCTGAACTGCTATGGTCCCCACAGGGAGGCACTCCTGAAAGGTTAGCAACATTAGAAAAACTGCTCATCTCCAGGATGGTTATGTGCAATTTGGTCTCTATGGGGGACCATGTGCCTTGAGCCATCCTGCCCTGAAAATGCCCCCTCAACCCAACAGAGAGGTATCCGTGGTCACTGTGGCCTTGGGCAGGGGAGAGAAAATGGCCTGTCTAGAAATAGGTCCTGAGAATGAAGCCACCAAGTAAGATGGTTCCTGCACACCTTTATCAACTTTATTGTCATAGACATGCGCTGAGACAAAATGGACTACTGGACTGCCAGGGTCCATTGGAGAACTTGTATGTGATACCTGGCTAGAGGCACTAACTGAATGTCAGCCATCATGCAGCCTAGAGTTTTGAAGATCAAATGAACCGATGGGTGTGCTAGATGCAGCAAAAGAAAAACCTGATCTCAAATCAGTTGGACCTTGCAGGAAGGCAGTGCTGCAGTCTCTGATACCGTGTCCAGCAGTACTCCGATGAACTCCAGGTTATGGCTCGGAACTAAATTGGACTTGAATAGATTCACTGTAATGCCTAGGTGCTGGAAAAGACTGAGGACATACCTTGTCGCCAGTGTTAGTCGATGCTTCGTGAGAGCCATCAGAAGCCAATCATCCAGGTACGGAAAAACCTGGAAACCTTGCAGCCAGAGATGAACTGCCACCACTCTCATACATTTGGTAAACATCCGGGGGTCTGTCTGTGGTGCGTCCAAAGGACAGGGCTCTGAACTGATAATGATTGGCAACTAACCAAAAGCATAAGTGTCTCCTGGAGCGTCTTTCAATCTTTATATGATAGTACGTGTCCTTGAGCTCCACTGAGCACATCCAATTGTTCTTGCAGAAGAGAGGCAGAACGGACTGAACATTGACCATCAGAACTTGGACTTCTTGACAGACAGGTTTAGCTTGCTGATGTCCAGAATTTGCCACAGGTCCACAGTATTTTTTGGCACCAAAAAGAAGCGAGAGTATGTTTCAGACCCTTGGAGGCAACAACTCTGAAAGGGAAGTCGTAAGCTCCAAAACCAAATCACTCTGAATCTGGGCAACGTGAGCCAAATAATTAGTTGTTCTCAGGCCAAAAGTAGCTGAAGCAAACACACGCTTTCCAAAATGGTCAGTCGACTGGGACTCCCTGTTTGGGGGATGGACTGATGGGCTTTGCTCAAGCTAGCTTCTTCTTCTTAGTAGCAGTGGCCATCACAATGGCACTGACGGGGACCCTCTTACTGCAAAAAGACCTATCCTTGGGAGGACTGAGAAATTTATCTGCTTTTTTGGGCACAGGTTCCATCATGTCCAGCTCCTTCCAAGCTCTGCTGGGATAAGGTCCACAAGCTTGTTAGCAGGGGGGGAACCCAATAAAAGATGGGCCTGTCCCAAAGGTCTTTAGGAACAAGGACTCCTCTGAAGACAGGGATGGGGAAGACTATCCGCCTCTCCGCTTGAGAACTTCCAGGATGTCACCGA
Source organism: Protopterus annectens (assembly GCF_019279795.1). NCBI lineage: Eukaryota > Metazoa > Chordata > Ceratodontiformes > Protopteridae > Protopterus > Protopterus annectens. The sequence goes on from NC_056746.1 coordinate 1,156,051,492, forward strand.
AGGACACCTCCTCAGAGGGAAGTCTGGGGGACCCAGCTCCTTCCTCAAAATCCGTGTCCTCAATGAGGGACTCTCTGGGGCAGTCCAAGTGCCTCCTCTTACATGTTCTCTTCAGAGGAGGCTCCTCCACTGTGGGCTCAGGGGAGGACTCAGAAGAGATGGGTGCCCCAAGTGGGGCAGTACCTGTCTGTAGGTGCTCGCATGAGGGCTGATCCTGGATGGATGATGAGGCCTCAGCACCCAATCCCAAGAAAGGCTGGGGAGACTTAGAGAAGAAGGAGAGGTAACTCCCATACTGGAAAAGGTCCTCTGTACCACCCAATGGCTGATGAACTGGACAAAGCCCCCCCATCCACAGTGGCCGGACCACCTGGGAAGGGAGAAGGGACGCCAACACAGCACTAAAGTCCCCAAATGATACTGGCCCCGAGGTGTCCAGCACCGAAACCCCCAAGGGAAGGGAGTGGTCCAAAAAATCCAAACCCTAAACTACTCCCAGGTAACTTGCACAAACCCCTTGGAGACAACACCCACCCTGGTCCAAGGGCTGTGGAACAGAGTCAGCCAGGGACCTAGACAGTGTCGAGAAGAGGAGATACTCAATACCGTTAGCCTCTCACTAGAAATCTCCTGGTCCTGACATTCCAAAACCTGTCATATTGGAAGAGGAGAGTGAAGTCCTGTGGATGGGGAAGGTTCTCCATCCAAATGGACAGGGGACGGCAACAAGCCCAACTCCATCTGGGCTTTGAGAAAACTCATCATCCTATCCATGTCTGAGGGAAGGAGACTTCTGGAGGATCTGGACGAAGCTGACGAGGGCCTGATTTTGCTGTGGATCCAACCTTGGATCCCGTAGCCCTATGGCTCCAAGAAGGAGACTGGCTCCGACAACTCGGATCTGATCTCCTGGAGGACCAAGAAAGGGAGCCTTTAATAAGAATGGGATCCAACTGCCTGGTAGGAGAAACGGTTTGGAGGCTGTGCTGGATGGATCCGACAAACTGGTTGGATCCAAGGATGACTTGCTCCAACTATGATCTGAAGGCCTCCACTTCGCCAAGGCCTAGGATCCGAGAGTCTGATCAGAAGCTCTCGGAATGGCAGACCTAGGATCCAAAACCGAAGAGGCTTGACTCGTTCCCAGGGAAAAGCTTGTTGGGGCACTCTACGAGGGCCCTAGGGGTTGAATGTGGTGCAAATGTCACATTCAACCTCCAGGTCCGCTGACCCTAAACAATACAGACACTCCTCATGTGAGTCGGAACATGGCATCTTCTGACTGCATGAGGAGCATCTTTTAAACCCAAAAGTTTTTCAGCCATGCTAAGAAAAAAAACGCACATGCACACAGCTGTAAATAACACTGTCATTCAAAAGAAAGCAAGGATATATATATATATATATATATATATATATATATATATATATATATATATATATATATATTATAAACTACCCTAGGAAAGGGAAGGGTGTGAACTGCCAAGCACCGGAAGGGGGGGACCTAACTAAACCCAAAGTTCTAACTGGGAGGGGAGGTAATTCAAATAAACTACTAATAGAAAAGTTAAAGAAGGAAAGGGGCCTAAAAGTAGAGAAAAAACCCAAGAAAAAGACATTTATCTGAAAACTGCTAAGCCTGAGCCTGGCCCACATCTGAGGCATTTCAGAAGCAAATGAGATCTGGATCTGGAGGTCAGATCCAAGACTCATCTGTGATGAATAATGACACGGACAGCATCGGATCATGATATTTAACTCTTAATGATGCAGACTTTGCTTTTCTTATTTTTACTAGGCATCTAATCAGTATTTGTATATGGTTTACCTAATTTTCCTCACAAAAAACTACTTGTTGTTTTAAGTACAGTTATCTTTTAAAGTACACAGTTTGACATGAGCATCTCCTTTTTAAAAGTCTAAAGATGTGTTCTTGCTTTTTTCAATGTAGGTGGAGATGAACAGTGCCTTATTAACACTTTGTCAGTTTACTACCTTGCAAGCTGAAGCCAATCAATGTTTAACTTCTGAACTAAAGTAATTTGCAGGTAATTTTAAATTATGTTTACTTCAGAATTAATGTTAAGTTATGGTCTAGTGAAAAAAAATGTAAATATCACTGCACCCTCATATTTTGTAGTCTGTACTACAAATCCTGCAAAGTAATACTACTCATTGTTGGCAGAATGAAGGTTTGATGCCTGCTGGTTCTGCAGAGGTTAATATAAAAATGTACTGTGAACAACAAGTAATTTTTTTAGTGTATTAAGATTCAATGAAATATCAGTTTGGTGAAAAAAATTGCTATCAATTAGCTCTCTGGCTTGCTTTATTGCTATTATTCTCTGTGTGGGGTCTGCCTGCCCTCACTATGGTCACCTAGATTTTGACTTTGGGACATAGTTTTCCTCCCACATGTCAAATACATATTGATAGATTGCATGTGTGCGGGTGTGTGACTGTTTCAATTAAGAAATAAAATGATGTCCCTTAGGGATATTACTTTCCTACAAACTAACTTTGACAAGTTATATTTATACCCGGCCTTAGGCATAGGCTAACTAGGCGGCCGCCTAGGCCACTGCTGTAAAAGGGGTGCTTTTCCAGTATTTATTTGGTGTAGGTAGATCAGGATGGGGGCACCTGGGTGGTGTGGGGGGGGGGGTGCCATGGAGCCCTTTTGCCTACGGCACCGGCTGACTTAAGGCCGCTGCTGGTTATATTATACATGTTCTGACTTATCCTCAGCCTCCTTTTTTGTTATACATATTCCCAGGTTAGAAAACTTGTCATTATACTCATTTATGTACTACTGCTTCATATTTTGCTGTGTTTCAGCCTACACTGCAAGGGGTCTGCTTGCTGCATAAGGTTTAAGGTGTTTCAGAAACAGGGCACTATTGTATTATAGTACCCCACATATTCTGACTGAGCAGAAGTGGGCATGGACTATGTGACTGACATGCCAAATGGTTGTGATGCCATACGCAAATGAGGCATGACTGACTGATATGCAGGTTTATCGGTGACATCATGCACACATTAGATGTTGCCAGTTGGATGTTGGATATTGTTATCAGAGAACTGGTCAGGAGCTACTGAAGAATTTGCTGCTATTTTAAAAAACCCAAGGAAATGTCAATATTCAACAATAATTTAAATGGAAGTTGCAGTTGAGGTGATATTTTTAGAGGAGAAAAACTGCTTGTGATAAGGCATTCCTTGTTATTCACAGAACATCCTTCACTTGGAGGCATAGATCTGCAGAAGTTAATGGATCTGACTTTCACAAACAGCTTTTAAATTTGTTTGATAAGCAAGGTTGTGAATTTATGCAAAGTTTGATTTGCCATTACGCACAAGAGATAGCATCTTACCAGAAAGATTTACAGTTGCTTGAACAGGACATTAAAAGCAACTCGAACTTTAGTAGATATCGTTATGAATATTCAAGAATTTTTACTAGCATTGAAGCAACAATGCTTAAACTGTCTAATAATAAGAAAAAGAAAATTGAGAGGGATATATCTCAGTACGCCAACAATAAAGCGTACCCCTTGCCTCCTTTAGTAGGCCAGCCCAAGTACTCTGTGAGAACCACTAGTATTAATCACCAAACAAGGGGTCAAAACATACCTTTAATTGGCACGAATCAGGCCCCTGTGGTTCCGTTAGTCGAGGATCAAGGTATAGGTGCTGAAGACCAGCAATGCAACAACCAGGCTCAAGGGAAGGAAATTATTAATTCTGGGAACAACAACCATAATACTTCGAGTACTAATAATAATAATAGTTCTGGTCTGTCAGCATCTAGTCAGGATTTTCGGCAAGGACAAGATCCCAATCAGAGGAGCTTGAGATCCAATGGGAACCATCAGCCTCCAAAGAACAAGAGGAATTCGAAGAAGAAATAATTCCCCTCGAAAATGAAGTAAAAATCATAAATAGTACTGAGGGTGATTTTAAAATATATAATTTCACCCTATTCAAGGTGGAACAAAGTATGTGTGACTTCTTTTCTAGAGGGTTGAATTTTATCCCGGACACCCACTTTGACATGGTGAAAACAATAGTCGATCTCAAATTGTTTGTACGAAAACTGAATTTACGTATGGTTTTAGGGAACACGCCTAGCTTAGTTAACCCGTTTAGGATAGCTAGTGTGTTTAATCCCCCCCTAGCACAGAACCTAAAAGCATTCGAACTGGCATGTGAGTTAGATTTTAGGTATTTAGCTGGTAACCATTCTTCACACAACAATATTAAATTAAATATAATAGCTGAGGATAGGCAATGGATTAGTACTCTGAAGGACTGTAAAGTCAGGGTGATGAAACCAGATAAAGGTAATGGACTCATTTTCATGGACCACAACGTTCATGTTGATAAGGTCCTCAAACATTTAGAGAAGGGACCATACCAAGCGGTTAGTGTCAATGAAGTTAATATAGCTTATAGGAAGATTCAAAACATTCTACAAGACTTGTTCTTGGAAGAATTCATTGACACTGAGTTATATAGTTATTTAACAATGGCATCACCAAGACTACCAGTTTTTTTCGGGGTACCTAAAATCCATAAATCCATCTGTGACCCACCCCTCAGGCCCATCGTGGATGGTAGAGGATCTATCACGAGTGCATGTGCTAAATATGTTGATATTTTACTTAAGCCATTTTTAGCTAAAGAAATGCACATCTGTAGGGATTCATGGAGCTTTCTGGATTCTATTAATAAGATCCAGTTTGATCCAACCTTAAAGCTCCTTACAGTCGACATAAAAGACCTATATACCGTGATACCACATGAGGTAGGCCTTGGGTGGGTTAGGGATTTCTTGGTTGATAGAAAAGTAAATGACAAGGTCATCTACCTAGTTGAGACACTTTTGGAACTCATACTTTACAACAATATATTTAAGTTCGAAGATGGCATGTATATGCAAACATCAGGGGTAGCTATGGGGTCGCCCTGGGGGTGATGCCAATTGTGTTTTGGCCCAATGGGAAAACACACTGCTATTTCAAAATTCCATGTTCCAAACACATGTCACCTGGTATACGAGATACCAGGATGACATGTTTATTTTGTGGAAAGGACAACCGGAACTTATTCCTAGCTTTATTGAATCTATTACTACCCTGACTAATTTTTTAGAATTTACATTTAATTCTAGCGACACCGAGATTAGTTTTTTGGATATTTTGCTAGAGAAAGATGATTCCAACAAGAGGTTTAAAAGCAACATCTATAGAAAACCTACTTACTCTAATGGTTTTCTGCACTATTCCAGCTGTCACCCGCACCACCAGAAGAAGGCCATTGTTAAAGGCCAGATGGTGCGGGCAGCCAGAATGGTTACAGATGACCAAGATTTTGAAATGTAATAAGCTTGTTGGCATGTTTAATAATAGGGGGTACCCATTACATTTGATAGAAGAAATTAGGAACGAAGTTGGTTATAAACGTAAAACAGGCTATTTTAGTCCCATTTTGAATTTACAACAAGTTGGTAATCATATTAACCAACTAATTGGAAATGGGGCAACAAGGGGTGATCCTAGCCATACAAATAATCAGCTTAGGTTTTTATGCACCTTTTCAATGGATCACCATTTTATAAGGGGCATTTTAAGTAAAAATTGGACATGGCTTTCCAGGGACAAACAAGTTCAGAAAATTTGCAGTGGCCCACCACCTATAACATTTAGACGAGGGGTTAACTTGAAAACATTGTTAGAGAGTGGGCAATCTAAAACGGTGAGATCCATTAAAGGAATGAGTAAATGTGGCAGCTGTGCACAATGCAAACACATAAAAGAAGGTAACATAGCTTTGATTAATAAAAGTTCGTACAGAATCATGGGTAAATACAATTGTGAAACGAAAGCTGTGGTATATGTGGCAACGTGGCAACGTGCACAGCTTGCCACGCATTTTATATAGGGAAAACGGAGCGTAAGTTGAAGCAACGTGTTTACGAACACTATTACGCTATTTCCAAAGCCGACATTAATAATGCGCTTGCATGCCACATTGCGGAGTTTCCCAACCACGAATTTGAATTTATGGTGTTACAACAAATAGATATTGGCCCCTATGTGGGACCATGGCAAATTCAACTGGACATACAAGAACTATGTTGGCAGATAAGGACAGGAGCCACGTTCGCCCCAGGGCTTAATGAAAATATGTCCATTGCTTGTGTATTAAAAAAGCTAGCTTATAAAAGATAGAGAAGCTAGTTATTAATTGATTTTTAAAGTACCTTATTAAGGTTTTCATATTTTGACAACTTGTTTTAAAATAATGTTATGTACTTGATAGCATTTTTGGGTATGTAAGTCCTAATGTAAAATATTAGAAAAAGAATTAGAAATGCATGTTCTGTCTTTTATGTTTGCCCTGTGGCTGCCATCAATTTATCTATTTGTCCATATTGGCTGTTTTTGTTATAAGCCAAATTAGTTTCATTTTCATATTTTAAACCTACATTTGATGTTATCCGGGTTAACTATAATTAAAATTATTGGACACATTGGGGAACTACTTTTAAAGTATTTCTAAAGTATCATATTAGTTAGAAGTAAATACTTGTTTTTAGCAATACATATGATATGTTTGCGTAAGAGTTTTTAAGTAATATAATGATTAATACTTTTTAGAGTATTTAGGTAATATATGTAGATATAATTTGGACTTTTTTATTTTATTTTTCGGAATCTATGTTAACTAAATGCAATCAAAGCTTGTGGTACATGATTAATTAATGAGTATCACATGATGTACTAAATGTTTTTAAGGGATGGGCTAGCTGTGACTATGTTATTTTTGCTTTGTGCTTTTTACCTTCTGAGGAAGGAAACGCATAGTCGTTTCCGAAAACACCATTAAAGTTGTGTTAAAGAAATTAACTTTGTGACAGTTCGTGACTGTGTTATACAGTAGTTTGGTTTTTTCCAGCTTACCACCTCGGGCTTTGTGTTTCATTATTTTAAAAAACCCAAGGAAATGTCAATATTCAGCAATAATTACCTAAATGAAATCATTTTTGAGCTCAGTGATATTTTTAAAATCATTTTGGATTCTGCCAGAGGAGAAAAACTGCCTTAAGTGTGACTATAAGGCATTCCTTGTTATTCACAGAACATCCTTCACTTGGAAGCATAGATCAAGGAAATGCAGAAGTAAAAAATGGTATGTTGACTTGAACATTTTTTTGAAAAAAAGTAGGTTGCCTCAACAATCGCTTGTGTCTACTGGTAGGTCAGGAAGGTCCCTATCAGTAAAGCTACAGACCACATGGGAGTGTCAGATAAATCAATGGTGGACTGGTATCAGTTCGTAAGAGATATCTGCACTTGAAAACTTCTCCAGGACCCAATGTTACTCAGGGGTCTTGGAAAGAAAGTCCAGATTGACGAAAGTCTTTTCGTAAAAGCAAAGTATAATCCTGGGAGAAACCTAGCAAAAATGGACAGGTGAGTGTTTGGAATGTTTGACTGTAGTGAAAAAGTTGATTCACTTACCTTTGTAGACAGATGAGATGCAGCCACATTACTACCGATCATCCAACTGCATGTTTTACCTGGAAGAATAATAATTTCTGACCAGTGGACAGCTTAACAAGGCACTGCTCAAACACCAGGGATTAACTACTGCCATCTGACAGTCAAAATTTCATGGACCCAGTTAGACATGCCCACACCAATGCTCTGGAGTGCATGTGGTTGAATTGCAAAAAACAATTTAAAACCATGAATGGTACCCAGGCACACATGGTTCCGAGCCACTTAGATGAACTCATGTGGAGAAGTAAATACAGGGGACACTCTGATCAGCTATTTACCTGTTGTCCTGGTCACATAAGGGAATTCCAAGAAGCTCACCGAAGTAAGGGTGCTGAGATGTTGCCACACAGTGAAGGCGGAAATGAAGAAAGTTCTGGGCTGTGCTCTTGAAATCATATGGACACTGATTCTGACAAAGGAGAATGAGGATCCTTTGCTGTGATTCACCCACTAATTTATTTATTTAATTACCCGCAGTGGTGGTGCTGCGGTAGCGTTGTCGCCTCACAGTTAGACGTTGCCCGTTCAATTCTTAGAGTGTCTTCTGTGTGGCGACATGCGTGAATGGGCGTTCCTTCGTTGAAGGTTGTGTGTTAAGTCCGGCAAGCCAGCACGTAAAAATCTACTGCCAATCATTAGCGGACCGGAGTTCCGCTGTGGCGACCCCTAACCAAGCCGAAAGACACAACAACAACAACATGCCAGTTGAAATGTATTTTTACTGTTAAAAAAGTTATTCAACTCACTAGACAAAGCAGTTACTGTGTACATTTATTTTGGTAATAAGTTAACAGTAATATTGCTATTCCTTTAAAATTAATGTAGTTATAGTGCTGTTCCTTTAAAATTAATTTTAAAACTTGATTTTAAGAGAATAAGAAGTTATGTACCTACCATAACGTTCCATGTTAGTTGTCTTCTCTCGCCTTCTTTCTTGCTGGATGGGTTCGGAGCCGATCCTCGGCTCCGACTCGGCACTTGCTAAGCTCGAGAGCTAATTTTACCAGCTCGAGGCAACCCTATATTCCATGATGCAAGGCGTGACTACCCCAGATCTCGTTTGGTAGCTATGAAAAACCCTGCCAGTAACCTTCTTCCCAGAAAGGAAGAAGGAGGACTAAATATGGAAAGAAAATACAGCAAATAACCACTAAAGACTAGTGATACTTCCTACTGGAGGTCCATAGAAAGAATGAACAGTACCCAGAGAAGAATACAATTTCAAGGTCTGTCCAGGCTAGGAGGAAGGAGGGAGGGACGCAAGAAAGAAGGCGAGAGAAGACAACTAACATGGAACGTTATGGTAGGTACATAACTTCTTAATGTTAAGTTGTCAAACTCGCCTTCATTCTTGCTGGATGGGACCGCGTCCTTAGCACCTCTATCCTGGGTGGCTCAATGGAACAGACTCTTGAGAACTGTGGAACCAAAACTAGCCCTGTCCCTGGAGGCCAAGTCCAATTTGTAATGAGAGACAAAGGTGTGAGGAGTGGCCCAAATGGCTGCCGCACAAATGGTGTCAATAGGTAGCCTATCCTGAAATGCTGTGGAAGTGGCTAGGCCTGGTAGAATGTGCGTTTGGTTTCGAGGGCAGTTGCTTGCCCCTAAGGAGATAAACATGAGAAATGATAGAAGACAGCCATCTGGATAAGGTCACCTTGGAGACCGGAAGACCTTTTCTGTTTTCTGCATAAGAAAGAAACAGTTGATCAGATTTTCTGAATTGTTTAGTTCTGTCTAAGTAATATCTGAGTTGGCGATGGACATCCAGACAATGAAGTTTCTGTTCTGCTCTGTCAGAATAATTAGGGAAAAAAACTGGCAATTCAATAGATTGATTAATATTCGTCTGGGAAGCAACCTTGGGCAAAAAAGATGGATTAGTTCTTAAAGACACTCTATCTTTGTGGAAAACCAAGTATGGGGGACGGACACAGAGAGCGTGAAGTTCAGACACCCTCCTGGCTGAAGTAATAGCAACCAGAAAAATCGTCTTCCAGGAAAGAAATTTTAATGAGCATGTAGCAGCCGGTTCAAAGGGGGGCAGAATCAAGGATGCCAGCATTAAATTTAGATCCCATTCCGGAGGAGGATCTTTGACTGGAGGTTTCAGCAGAAAGATCCCGCTAAGAAAGGCTTTGCAAAGCTTGTGAGACATTATGTTTTGATCCGCTAAGCCAACATGAAAATTTGAGATCGCTGCTAGCTGAACCTTAACTGTCGAGGAAGAAGAACCTCACTGAAAAATCTCAGCTAGGAAGTCCAAGACTGACTGTACTGGGGCTGTAAAGGGATGTATGTCCCTAGACTTTGCCCAGAAGGAAAAACGCCACCATTTACTAGCATAAATCCTTCTGGTAGAGGACTTTAGAGAAGCTACTATGATATCTCGCACGGGATTAGAAATCATAGGAAGCCTGGCTAAGGAAGGAAGTGGAGCAACCAAGCAGTGAGGTTGAGAGAATGAATGGCCTGGTGCAGATGACCCGAATGGTGAGTCAGAAGATCTAGAATTGGAGCCAGATGCCAAGGCTGAACCAAAAGATGACGATGAAGGGACGGAAACCAAATTTGTCGAGGCCAGTAAGGGGCAATGAGAATCAATTTGGCTCTCAAGACAGTAGCTTTCTGAATCACTTGAGGTATCAGCGGAAATGGAGGAAGGGCATAAAGAAGTCCCCGGGGCCAATCCTGGGTTAGAGCGTCTCTGGGGGGATGGCCTGGAAGTGGGAAGAGGGAGAAGAAGTCTGGGCATTTGCTGTTTTGAGGTGTAGCAAAAAGATCGCAGAAAGGGACGCCCCACTTCTGAAAAATCCCGTCCACTACTGATTGTTTGAGAGACCACTCGTGTGGCATGAGAATAGCTCTGCTCACTCTGTCCGCTAATAGGTTGGATTTCCCGGGGATATGCGTTGCTATCAGAAACCGATGAGAGGAGATTGCCCATTGCCAGAGTCTGAGAGCTTCTCGACACAGTGGATAGGACTTGGTCCCGCCCTGTTTGCTGATATACCAGACTACGGACATGTCCATCTGAACTGCAATAGTCCCTAAGGGAAGAAAGTCGCTGAGGGCTTGCAACGTTAAAAGCACCGCTCTCATCTCTAGGACATTTATGTGCAGATGGTATTCTATGGGTTGCCAAGTCCCGTGGACCATCCTGCCCTGATAATGCCCGCCCCACCCAATCAGAGAGGCATCCGAAGTGACTGTGGCAACCGGAACTGGGGGAACAAACAGTCAACCCTGATGGAGTTGTGGAGAAGACATCCACCAGGTTAGGTGACTCTTGCAAGATTGCGTCACGAAGATCTCGTGACGCATGGGAAGCTGCTGAAATGACCACTGGGTGAACAACATCCACTGCAGAAGACGCATGTGGAAGCGAGCTAAAGGAAGGAGTACGATGGCCGCAGCCATAAGAACTAGCACCTTCAGGACAAATCGGGCCCTGATCTTTCTGCTGAGTAGTATGATCCGAACATACTTTTGGATGTCCAGAATTCTTTGGTTTGTGAGTCTTGCTGACATCCCGACAGTGTCTAATTCTGCACCTATAAAGGTAATAGATTGGCAAGGAGACAATGAAGATTTTTCGGAGTTTATAGAGATCCCTAACTGGTTGCAGATGTGAAGAGTGTAGTCCCTGGCCTTGAGAAGTTGATGCCTGGTGGTGGCAGAGAGGAGCCAGTCGTCTAGATACGGAAACACCTGGAATCCTTGACGTCTCAGGTGAGCCGTGACCACTGCCATGCATTTGGTAAACACTCTGGGGGCTGTAGTGAGACCAAAGGGCAGGGCTCTGAATTGAAAATGACTGGTCCCCAGCCGAAAGCGGAGAAACCTTCTGGAGCGCCTGTGAATTTTTATGTGATAGTACGCATCCTGAAGGTCTATTGAGCGCATCCAGTTGTCCTTGCCCAAAAAGGTTAGAATGGACTGAAGCGTGACCATCCGGAACCTTGCCTTCTTGACAAACTTGTTTAGTTTGCTGAGGTCTAAAATTGGTCTCCAATCTCCCGTCTTTTTGGGGACCAAAAAGAATCTTGAGTAGATTCCGGATCCTACTTGGTCTGCTGGCACTAGTTGGATGGCTCTTTTTGCTAGGAGCTTTGATACCTCCCGCTTTGCCAATTCCCTTAGACTGGGTGAAACGTCTGGAAGGGATTGATGAGGAACGGGATATCTCTCGAAAGGGATATTGTAACCCTCGGATATGATCGACTGTACCCATTTGTCTTGAGAAAGGGAACGCCAGGCTGTTGGGTACAGCGACAATCTTCCCCCGACTGCCTCCAAGGGTGGACAGTCGGGCAACACCTCAGGGATGCTGGAAGGGTTTATCAGAGAGAGGCTCCCTGCTACCCTGATTCTGCGGACCCCTCTGCCCCTAGGGCGGAATCTGTTGTTATTACCCCCTCTGCCTCTGGGGGTAAACTGACCATGTGCATCCGGCGTGACTCCCTGAGATTTACGGAACCACATTTTTCCCCCCTTCTGACCTTTGGGATAGGGTCTTGAAGGAGTGGAGAAATGGACTCCTACGGCAGAAAGAGTCTTGCCGTCTTGCTCACACCTGGTCAATGTGTCCTTCACCTGAGGTCCGAACAAAGCCGAACCATCGAAGGGAGTATTAGTGAAGGACGCCTTAACGGGGTCTGCGAAATTGCAAAGCCGCATCCTGGACTGACGCCTAAGTGCCACTCCTGTGCCTGTGGCTCTACTCGCCCCATCGGCTGCATAAGAAATGAGCCGCATGGAGGAGTTAGCTATAGAATTTAGGATTCCGAGCTGTGAGGCAATCTTTTCTTGAGCCCCAGCAGCTGATGGATCCTGAACTACCTCACCTAGTTCCTTGAGAATATCTCTCTGAAGCCGGGTAAAGTGACAGAAATAGTTCAGCTTAACGATAGCAAAGGTCGCTGACGAAAAAATCCGCTTACCGTACCTATCCATGGTCCTAGAGTCCTTGTTAGGAGGATGGACAGGTACAGAAGGATCGGCAAGTTCCTTCTTGGTGTCAGCAGCTACCACCATGGCATCAACAGGGACACCCTTGGTGAGAAACTGTCTGTCTGTGGGGGCAGTGATGAATTTAGAAGGCCTCCTGGGGACTGGTTCCGCAGAACTGGAGCCACGCCTTCGAGCCACCACTTCCATGAGCGGGTCGAAAGGCGGAGACACCCAGGAGGTGGAGGGTCAAGATCCAAAAGCCTCCAGGTATACCGATTCATCCTCGGAGGGGTTAATGGAAGGCCAGTTCCCCCTCTGCTTAAGGAGTTCCAGGATGTCTGAAAAAGAGACATCCTCAGAGGGGGACCGTGGGGAACCCTCCGACTCATCTAAGTCAATATCTGATGTCGTAGACTCAGGGGAGTCTGTGTGCTTCCTCTTACACGTCCTCTTACACGGGGGTTCTCCCGAAGGATCAGGAGAAACCTCAGAAGAGGAAGTTCTTCCCAATGGGGAAACCTGAGGCGATGGATCTCTGGGTCCGGGAGCAAGAGAGTGGGAAGAGACATCTACAGGCACCGAAGAGGGAGGAGCTAATGGAATTGACCGTTGACTAAGCTCCAGGGCTAGAACACTCCTCATCACCTCAAAGGCTCCTCTTCCAGGGAGGCCAGAAGACTCCAGCTCTGAAGAAACAGGAATCAATGGTCCCGCCGAAAGAGAAGGCTCCGAGGCTGATGTCGGTGCCAAGCTCATCAATGCCGACGCTCCAAGAGGGAGAGCGGGGTCGGACAAGGGTCCGATGCCACTAGCCCCCTCGGAGCCGACAAGGGAGACCCGACGACCGGATCCCTCCAAGGAAGATCTCAAGGAGGAAATCTGAGTCGAAGACGACGGAGCCGACAGGGGAGGTATCGGCTCCGGCGCACCCACAGTCAATGTTCAGAGAAGCTCCGGCTCCGAACTCTGAAGGAGAGTCGGAGGAGGAATTTCAGGGGGATGAGAGATAGCGGTCGTCTGCTGAGACAGGCTATGGAGCATCTGGGCCAGTGCCTGTGACTTCAAAAGTCTACTTACCACCCTCTCCAAGTCATGGTCTGACAGCCTGGAAGACCTTGAAGATCGGCTCCGATGGCTCCGCTCCGACAACAGAGGAGATCCCGGAGCTGAATGAATCGATTCCAGGGAAGGGGACCGAGATCTCTTCTTGGAAGGAGCCATCAGAGCCGAAGACCCTTCGGTTCCATACAGAGCCGACAGCTTATCGGCACCAGTTTTAGTCAAAGATACGTCGGCTCCGGCCGGAGCCGACATCGATGCAAGTGTATCAGAGCCAGCCGGCACCGATACCACTACCTCAGAGATAGAAAGATCGGCTCCAGCCGGAGCCGATCTCGACTCCGAAGGAGTCGGAGCCACAGCCGAAAGCTTACAAGTCACAGCCGAGGCTTTAGGTGGCTTAGAGGGCTTACCCGACCCAGTCTTGGTAGGTGAGCCCTCTGGCTTCAATAAGCCACGTAGGATAAGTTTATTCGTACGTTCCTGCAGGACTCTCTGGCTGAAGGAGTGACAAATAGCACAGGAGTCCTGCAGGTGTAGAGCCCCCAGGCAGTACACACAAGAAGTGTGACCGTCTGTCAGAGACATCTTCTGACAGCATGAGTCACACTTCTTGAAGCCTGAGACCTTTACTTCTTTGGACATAGTATGCCCAACACCAAAAAAGCACACACAGACAGTCCAATCACACAGTTAGCTAGTGGAAAGGAGAAAAAAACTAATTAACACACTCACTCTTTCTGACAGAAAGGTAATGGAATGGAGGCTTAAGGCCTGAGGAAAGAAAAACTATCCCTAATACAAAAAGAAAAGGAATATAGGGCTATGATCGATAGATACTATTAACACTTACTCTTAAGAAAGAGAGTATAGGAAAAAAGGAAATTTTTGACTGACTTTTAGTATAAAATACTACAACTTTACCTGAGCTGGTAAAAGGAGACCTCTTCGCGAAGCGGCAAACGAGATCTGGGGTAGTCACGCCTTGCATCATGGGATATAGGGTTGCCTCGAGCTGGTAAAATTAGCTCTCGAGCTTAGCAAGTGCCGAGTCGGAGCCAAGGATCGGCTCCGAACCCATCCAGCAAGAATGAAGGCGAGTTTGACAACTTAACATTTACTTTTAAAACTTGAACATTCGACATGAGAATACATGATAAATGTTTATGATGCAGTTGAGGACAGCTCCATGAATATTCATTACATATCCCATACACATCACCGGGTGTTTGATAGTGGGTGGATCTGGGTGGGCCTTGCTACTACACATCCGTGTGGGGTACTGCAATACAATATAGCCAAAAACAGAGAAGAGCTCATTCCAATAGTGAAAAAGGAAATATATGTCAGTGTTATGCTAAAAAGTATGTTTGTCTGGTGGTTTAGGGCCTGATATTTATTTGTGCACTATGTAGATGGTACCTGGCCAGTGGCAAATGTTCTTCAAGGTTTCAATGGCTGTGATGTAAAGAATATAATACTGCACACATAAGGCTTTTTTTATAACTGCACAGGGTTTATGGCTTAGATAGGAAAATTGACTGCTTGTTGAAAAAAGTTTAGATTTTGACCCTTGAGTGGAATAGGGCTTGTTTTTGTCAGTAGTTTAGGTTTATTTCCAGTTAGACTGGAAGGGGGTTACTTGTTGGGGAATATGTTATGTTATTATTAAGTGAACCAAAACTAGAGGAGCAATCACCTCAGTTTGTAGTCAAATATTAAACATTTGCCACTGTTGTGTCAGGAAGTTCTGCAGGGGAGGTTTGTAGGCTGACATGTATGTGTTGTAGTGGGTAGGTCACATGGATTACAACCCAGTCTGACACCTCAATGTGTTTTAATGAATAGATGGCACGGATTACAACTCAGTCTGGCACCTGAATGTGGTATAATGAGTAGATGGCACAGATTACAACTCAGTCTGGCACCTCAATGTGGTATAATGAGTAGACGGCATGGATTACAACCCAGTCTGGTACCTCAATGTGGTATAATGAGTAGATGGTACAATTGCAACCTAGTCTGACACCTCAGTGTGGTATAATGAGTAGATGGCACGGATTACAATCTAGTCTTGTACCTCAATGTGGAATAATGAGTAGATGGCACAATTACAACCTAGTCTGGCACCTCAGTGTGGTATAATGAGTAGATGGCATGGATTACAACCCAGTCTGGTACCTCAATGTGGTATAATGAGTAGACGGCACAGATTACAACCCAGTCTGGCACCTCAGTGTGGTATAATGAGTAGATGGCACGGATTACAACCCAGTCTGGTACCTCAATGTGGTATAATGAGTAGATGGTACAATTACAACCTAGTCTGGCACCTCAGTGTGGTATAATGAGTAGATGGCATGGATTACAACCCAGTCTGGTACCTCAATGTGGTATAATGAGTAGATGGCACGGATTACAACCCAGTCTGGCACCTCAATGTGGTATAATGAGTAGACGGCACAGATTACAACCCAGTCAGGCACCTCATAAGCAGCTGATGTTTGTGTAGGTTAGAGTGTGTAACACAGAATGGATAAGACTATGTGCATGAGGTTTTTGCAGCAGTGTGCATTTTATATACTGTGTTTGCCACACAATGAAAGACAGAAATGCTTATAGCGAATTGCTTAGCTTGCTGTGTTACAGTTTGTACCGAAACAGCTCTGTCTGTTAATGATTTATATTGTCAGTGTTTTGAGTTATAATGGAAGGAAGCTATTTCCTGTGAATGGTTTAGACTGTCAACAGTGAGTGAATCAAAACCAGAGCACCAAACACCTCCTCCATTAGTCAAAGGAGAAGTGAACATTTGCCAGTGAGCTCTGTTATGTGCAGTTCTTAGTATGAGCGGATCTCTGCTGAACTGACTATCTTGGTGTGGTACAGCGGCTTGTCACAGTGTAAAAATGGCATTAAAATGACAGTTATGTTTGAGTGTGGACATTGGTGGGACTATCTTAATGCAGTACACGGGACTGTCATAATGCAACATTGTTAATAAAATTCAAGGGATGTCAGAAACTTATCTGACTAGAGAAGTGCTATAAATACCCAAAACAGGAAGCTTCATGACAGCATGGTTCTGCTGGCCAGTATACAGGTTAACTGTTGTGGCTTTAGGCAATTGAGGAGAACAGTAACCACTAAGATGTACAGTAGCAAATCTCACATAATGACAACCAGAATGGACTTAAACACACCAATGGACTGTAAACACACACAGTGAAAAATTCATGCCGCAACACAGCTTTGGGCAATTATGCTAAAACTTTGTGGGTGGTTGAGGTTGTATTCCTTATTATTTCTTTTTGTAGAACACTGATTCTGAAGCTGTTTTTATGATAAGCTCAATAGTGAACAGGGTAATGTGGAGTTTAAGTTTAGACCATCTACTCCCCCCCCCCCCATGAACAAGTATGTGGAGGTGATTCAACAGCAATTCATTCGTGATTTACATTTTTCTTACAATTCTCATAAGAAAAATTAAGAATAACAATCTAACCATGAAACAATATCAAGCCCTACAATCTCTGAGCAACAACAAACAATTAGTTATCAGTACTGCTGATAAAGGGGGTTCTGTGGTAATTTGGGACTGGTCCATGTATTTCTGAGGCCAAACAATACTTGATGGACCATCAGTTTTATCAACAGATGTATCTGGATCGTACACCTAAATTTAAATCTGAAATTGATAGATTTTTGGAATTGGTCCTAGAGGAAGGTATCACTTCCAAGGATATGGTTCATCATTTAACAGTTCCAGGTCCCTCTAAACAAAATTTTTATCTATTACCACAAATCCATAAGGTTTATGGCAACCGCCAGGTCGACCCAAGGTCTCAGGGAGGGGATCATTAACTAAGCCACTATCATCCTTTTTATCTCAATATTTAAAGCCATTGCTTAGTTTAGTCTGATCACGACTCCAAGATATGACGGAGTTGGTATATATAGTTAGGGGTTACAAATGGTAACATATAGTAAAAGAGGGGGGATCATATGAATTATTTGGAGAATATTGAGCTACAATGGATCTTCAAATTAAGGGCTCATCGACCCCCAGGTATTAATCAGTATGTGTCCATTAAACCGGTGCTTAAAAATAGATAGCACCCTTTATATATATCCTGCTATAGGCTGGGCAAATGTGTCTTTTACTTGTTTTGGTTTGTCTTTAAGACTGCATATTGTGTCTCAAGTATAGGTTAGATGAATGTCTTAAATGTTATAGTATGTGTATACAATACATATTTTATTTTACTTTATTTTATTTTATTTTATTTTACTAGTTTTAGATTTTATTAATTATATGTTTATTTGTATTTCTGGTATGAAAAGTATAGGTCTTTATTATGCTATGTAGGATAAGTGTTTATGTGTATGTATTAGTAAATGTTTTTAATTGATTTGTATATACTGCATTAGGAACAAGGCAATGAAGGGCTAGCCTGACTAGGTGCTTGTGCCTTTAATATAACAGTTGCACTAATTATTCAATTATTTTGTACTAAATGGATGACTGATGCCTGTTTTATGTATTTAAACCCAATGCATTCATTTGTAAAATAGATCTGAAGAAGCGTGCAGTACGGCACGCGAAAGCGCTCATTTTTTCTGCAGTTTACATTAAAGGAGATTTTTATATTTTTTTCAAGCAGTGGTATTTGTTCCTGACACTTAACCTTGGTGTGGTGAGTCTGCCAGTGTTTTTTTCCCATTGTTTCCTTGTTTCTCTGGAGACTCGAAGAGTGTTGCTGGTTTTTTTCTGGCTAACAGTTAGGGGTGTGTGTGGGGTACAGCCCCCCACCTGGGTGGGTATGACATACTTCGTTGTGTTTGCTGTTGAATGTTGACCAACTGCCTCCATTCCCAGTTTAAAATTCCGGTGATGTGAACATTCGTTTAAGTGAAAATTTGGTGTTGTCATCTCAATCTAGTGAGATTCGGGTAAGTGGTACTTCGGTAATTAGAAGTAAACCCAAAACAGAACATCCAGCATTAACCTGAGTTTCTCATATCTTGCAGTATTTCACCATCTTCCCTAAATTTGGCTTGGCTTATTCTTCTAGGAAAGTGCACTCATCTGCATGTATAAATTGGTACTCTTCAACCATCTTTATATAATGTTGTAAAATAATTCCTGAAACACCTCAGAGCAAACTGCATCACCTGCATGAGACATCAACTTTGAGACTGACAAGCCAACTACACCTAGTTCTGAGACCATAATACAAACAGACCAAAAGCATTTCTCTTACACGTTTCTTAGTAGGTGTTACCTCAGCCAGAAGGACTTAAAAGAACTGCAGGATTTACTGTATAAAGCACTATACAGTTTTCCATAACAACAGGGAGCCTGTGAAAACAACTCCCTCCGTTATACTTAAAGTGGTCTTGGAAGATTCTTTGACTCAACACACGCAGTTTCTTGATTTCTTTCCTAAACAGGAGAGCAAAGAATTTTGCTTAAAGGGAAAGTGTCAAGATTCTCTGCTTGTCTGATTGTTTTGATTAGGATGGTAGGTCATGTGATCTTTTTGTTTACATTCAGACAGCTTTTAGTCCATGAGCTCAGGTTTCAGTATTTGGGGGAAGGGTAACTAACACTTCAGGAAATGCTAACAGCTTCTTCTGTGTGCTCCTTTTATCTGCAACCCATGCTGACAGGAAAGCTTTAGCACTTCAGTTTGAAATGTAGTGAAGTAGATGTTCTTCGTGTTTCACTGTTGCAGTCATCATATTTGGGTTATCTGCTTGCAGTAGCCCTCAGTCGGACAGATTATCAAAGTCTTGGGTCCTGCGTCGGTTGCTGTCTCATCTTCCATGACGTCAGGTAGTCAGGGGTACAAAGCATGCAGCTGACGCCATTACATCAGTCTTTCTTGCGATGCGGTGCCCGAAGCAGAAGCAGTTCACAAGTGCCGGTCGGCCGACTCCTGAAATTTTCATTTTCGAGTTTCAGAACTGAAGTCTTCAACTAAAGCTAAGTACCCCGTTAGGGAAACTTTTTCTTGCTCTAAACCGATGTCAGTAAAAGTCAATAATTGTATTTCTTGTGGAAAGCAAATACCTCATAAAATTTTCATTTGTACTGTAGTCCTTCTCTAGGCCCTGACCACGACATACCTCACTGTCGGTTTTGTGCCTTATTTAAATAACGAACTATTCGTCGTCGGAATATTTACGCTTCTAAATATTTTGGTACTCGGTTCAATTATCCAGATATGTCTTCGGTAAGCCATCCGACTACCGACATTCTGAAAAAACGCAAAGATAAAGACAGAGACAGGCCGCCTAGGTCCAAAGCTGCCGACTACGCTTCTCCAAAGCTAGTCGCCAGTTCATCGGTTCTCAGTGAGGTGCTTTCGCAGCCCCTGATACCCGCTACTTCAGATTTGCAGGACTCTACTTGAGACCTATTCGGAGTCCGGTATGCCGCGAGATGCTTCAACTGTGGAACCTGCGGATGTCTCTACCTTGGATGGGTCCAGAGCCGCTGTGCAGGCACTAGCTTCTGAGGGTGTATTCAGGCCTACTGACTTGCATATTAAACCAACGCCATCTTCTTCTTCAAGGCCTAAAACTCGATCCATGCCTAGAAAACCGAGGCCCAGACCGCATGGTCAGGCCTCTATGCCTAAAAAACAAATGATAAGAATGGCTGAAGACCTTATTACTTTAATGAGGGGAAGCCAACCTTCCCCCTCTAAGAGACCTAGGACTGAATTTGCTTATGATACTTCTGATCAGGATTCTGAAATTTCTGTTTCCTCTGCTGACCAGGATTTACCCTTATCTACCTATAAGGATTCTGATGCAGAGAACTCTATTCCCTCTGCTTCCCATCAAGAGGGTTTCTCTTTTGGTGAAGCCTTGCATACTCTTAGGGAGCATTTTCGCTGGGAAAGCCAGGATTACTCTGATTCTAAAAAGGGTCTTAGGGATTTCTTACTCCTGTCCCAACACAGGCCTTTAGCTATCCCACCTGTACTGGACATTGCTGATGATGCCTTTTCGGAATCTAGCTTGGCCCCTGACTCCCTGCTCACAGAAAACCTGGTAGATATTACAGGGTTCCTAACTCTCACAAGTTCCTTTTTAAAAATCCGAAAATACTTTAACACTTTGGAACCTTCGGGGTTAAATATAGAATGTGAATGAAAATATGTCATTTAATAAGCAGTGGGTGTGATGTGTTAATTTTATCTATATTTAAGCTGTGTTTTTGAAATGCTTTTTTTACTCTCTGAAGGCTGTTAAGCCAAGGTGCTAAGTGCAATAAATTTGTTTTTTACGTATTTGGGATCGCTGTTTTTTGTGGTATTTTATACCTTTTTAAAAATACTACTGCGGATCCTGAGACCATTTCACAGGGACCCAAGGGCATTAAGGCTACTACTGTCGAAAATCCTACCTCCTCTGATAGAGATTCCAGAGCACTAGATAGATGGGGTAAGAAGGTATACACTTCTGCAACCTTGAACATTAGGGCCTTAAACTGACAGTTTCATATGTTAAAGTATCAGCAGCATATTACTGGATTGCTTAAACAGAAAATTATGTTGATTCCTGACTGTGCTGAAAATAAAGATTTACATGATTTAATGCATTCTGCTGAACAAGCTGGAAAACATACTTTGCAATGTGGTTTTGATTCACTAGAGGCATCTTGCAGGGCTGCTGTCACTGGGTCTGTACTTAGAAAGCATGCTTGGCTCAAGGAGTAATTTTTGCCAGATCATGTTAAAGCTAAACAACTGGATGCTCCCTTAAATCACAATCGCCTGTTTGGCAACAAAGCAGAATAAGTACTTAAAAGATGGGGGGGGGAGCTAAATCTATGCAAACTGTTAAAGATTTCCTACAAGTACAGCCTCCAAGATTTAGTAGACATTGGCCCTCTAAGAGCTGGTCCTTTCATGGCTCTTCCAGGACTTCTCAGTCCAAACCCAGAATCAGCAGAACACCCAGGTTTCAGTCCCAAGGTGCGCACAGGACTAAGCAGTGGGGGGTCCCACTTCCAAATCAGGGAGTAGTAAGACTCCCCTATGGTAAACTGTCTCAATGATTTAACTTCAAAACTTCCAAGCCCTTCTCAACTGAATGCTCCTTTAGGCAGAAAGATTGCTCTGCAGGCAAAAAACTGGGAACTCATTACCCAGGACAAATGGATTTTAAATATAGTGTCCCAAGGATACAGATTTCACTTCCACATGTTACCAATCCCAAACTGTTGGCCAGATCTACCCCCAAATCTGCTGGCAGAGGCCCAAAAGCAAGTACTCTCTCTCTTAAGTATAAGGGCTATTCAAACTGTACCAGAAGAGGAAAAGGGACAAGGTTTCTACTCAAGACTTTTCCTGGTACCCAGAAAAAACAACTCATGGCGTCCTATCCTGGAGCTTTCTATCCTAAACACCTTTCTGGTGATCCCAAAATTCAAGATGCTAACTCTTCACCAGTTGCTTCCTATGCTAGGCAAGGATGCCTGGTTGGAAACACTGGATTTAAAGGAAGCCTACCTGCATGTCCCAATCAAGGAATCTTGCAGAGGATATCTATGCTTCAAAGCACTATCAGTTCTCTGCACTGCCCTTTGGCTTATCTACTGCGTCCAGGGTATTCACAAAGTGCCTAGCTCCAGTCATTTCATTTTGCAGGCATAGAAATATTCAACTATACCCATACCTGGACTATTGTCTAATTCAGGCACAAAGCCAAGACATACTTTTGAATCATCTGGCGTTTGTACAAAAGGTGCTAACTTGTCTGGGGTACACCATAAACGAAAAGAAATCACATCTTGTACCCTGTCAACAAATTATATTCCTGGGAGTAAGCTTGAACACAACTTCCCAGATGGCTTTCCTCACGCCAGAGAACCAAATTCATTTGACAGCTTACTTCAAACTAATGGCCACAAAAACCCTGCTATCTGCAAGGCAAATACTGCAAGCCTTGGGGTTCATGGCTTCCTGCATTCTCCTAATTCCATATACAAGACTGCATATGAGGAAACTACAATGGTATCTAAAAAGCCTATGGTGTCAACATTCTCAGGATCTAGAAGCAATTACTCCTATCATACCTTGCCTACAGTTAGAGTTCCTTTTGTGGGTAGAGGCCTGCCACTAGAACAAGGGACGAACATTCACTCTACCCCCTGCCGCCCAAACCCTAACAACAGACGCATCATACTATGCATGGGGGGGCTCATCTGGCAAGGAAGTGCATTCAGGGCAACTGGAAACCAAGTCAAATGCACCTACATATCAATCAAAAAGTAATGTTAGCTGTACAGAATGCTCTGACAGCCTTCGTGGACCACATTCTTCCAGGACAATTAATGGTAAAGATTGACAACACCACTGTTATGTGGTACATAAACAAGCAGGGGGGTACCCATTCATACCCGCTCTGCAGACTAGCCATGGCTCTGTGGAACACAGCCTTGAGCTACCAAGTGCATCTACAGGCTCAATTCCTGCCAGGAAAGCAAAATACACTGGCAGACAAATTAAGCAGAAATCCCATGGACCCACACGAGTGGAAACTGGAACAAAAGACTTTCAACATGTTGATAAACAAATGGGGGAGCCCAGACATAGACCTGGTTACCTCCCCCCAGAACTACCAACTGGACAAATTCTGCACAAGGACTCCCCACAAACAAGCTTGGAAAGTGGATGCCCTGTCCTTCAACTTGAAAAATCTATCAGTTTATGCCTTTCCTCCTCTGCCTCTCCTCTCTAAAGTACTACTAAAGATCAAACAGGACAAACCAAGGATGATACTGATTGCACCAGACTGGCCACGCCAACACTTGTACCCCCTCTTGAGCAGTGTGTCACTGCTGGAACCATGGCACCTGCCTCAGATCTCTATCCTGCTGTCCCAGCAGGAGGGCCAGATTCTGCATCCTCAGCTTCAAACACTGAACTTAGCAGCCTGGCTACTTACCTGAGCTCTCCGTTACCATCCCTCAGTAAACAGGTGTCGGATGTCATTCTGGAGGCAAGGAGGCCTAGTACTAGAAAATCTTATGCTGAAAAATGGAAAAGATTCTGCTCCTGGAACCAAACTCAAGGGATGGGCACAGCAGCGCCTAATTTACCTCAGATTCTTCAATAATTAACTGAGATGCTTCACAAGGACCTTTCCTTTTCCTCCATCAAAATTCATGCCTCAGCCATTTCAGCACATTACAATACAGAACCATCCCTCTTCTCTCAACCACTGCTCAAGCAGTTAATCAGAGGGGCCAAAAACTTAAGACCACCCAGGAGAGCCCCAACTCCAGCCTGGGACCTTAACTTTGTATAGGAAAAACTCACTTTACCTCCTTTTGAACCAGCTGCAAGTGCAGAGTTAAAATTCCTTTCTTGGAAAACTGCCTTCCTTTTAGCAATCACTTCAGCAAGAAGGGTGTCTGAATTACAGGCCCTTATGGCAGTGGTGCCTTTCATCATCTTTCATGCGGACAGGGTGTTCCTCAGGACCAATCCCTCCTTCATGCCCAAGGTAGTATCCAGTGTGGCTCTTAATCAGTCCATTCATTTGCCAACCTTCTTTTGTAATCCACAGAACAAAGGGGAACGGATACTGCACTCCTTAGATGTGCACAGACAACTTAGATTTTACTTGGACAGGACTAAACCTCAAAGGAAATCTGAATAGCTGCTGGTGGCATTTGCTGCAGGGGCAGAGGGGAAGACCCTAGGAGGATGCCAAATGAATAGATGACACTTCAAACCAGAAAACAGATCTCTTACCCTAGCCACCCTGTGAAAAACCTCCAGGAGAAATTTCCATGCCCAAAGTTGATGGTTCTCCCATATCCAGTATGGACACTGGAACAGCCACACAAGGTATGGCTTACCCCTTGTCCATTTTGCCAGAAAGAACTACATCAAAAGGTCCTGGTGAAACCAGTCAGTGGTCTGAATAGCAAGCTATGGCCACTGCAGAGTCACTCACCAATGGCCGAGGTGCAGACTGAGTCTGCAGTACAGGCAAGGTTTCTTCACTTATTTACTTTCTTTTTGAGTACATGAGGAGGAAGAACAATAGGACCAGTAAGTGTATCCATGTTCCTGCCAAAGGAGAAGCCTGTCACAGCATGATGTAACAGCTTGTTGAACAGACATGGATTTGAATACAGGGGTATAGACATGGCTTTGGGAATTTTATACCAGTTTCCAGAAGGTTTCCACCCCCATCAAGGAAAGTGTGAACTCAACAAAAATAATTAAGTAGATAAATAAGTAGATGAATAAGTAAATAAAAATATTTACACACCCAAGCACTTTCAAAGAAAAAAAAATAATAAAACTGTGGGTCAGATTTCAAAACAGTTGCTTTCAATCTAACTCTTCCCTGATGTTGTAAAGTTTCATTGTAAGCGACTTATTTTGGTCTAAGGCCTATCTATAAACAGGCTTACACCAGCGGCCAGATTCCAAAAGTAGTCACTTACACTGAGAGCAAATATTTTGGAATCCAGCCCTATGTGTGTGTCTGTGTGTGTATATTACATACATACATTTATTTATATATATCTATATATATATATATATATATATATATATATATATATATATATATATATATATATATATATATATATATATACACACACACACACAAACACACACATATATGTGTGTGTGTTTATAGTTACACACACACACACATATATGTGTGTGTGTAACTATAAACCATTGTAAATTTACTTATTTTAAAAAAGTAAAATTCCACCACCTGCACAGTATAATTGTAAAAATGATATGCAGTGGCATGCATGCCATATATCTGGATGTACCCACATTCGAGTGTGTGTGTGTGTATGTGTGCACGCGAGTGTGTTTATAAATGTAGGTTCATAGGTGATTACTAGGCTAATTGCACAACAGCCTTTACAAGTCAAGCAAATAATACCCAGGATGTGACTGAATCATTTCTTCTTAGGCCTCCACTGAAAATTGGCTAATTTCCAAGTTGCACTTTCCCAGTAAACAAATGTTAAAAAAAAAAAAAAAAAGTGACAGTATTATATCTTAATTCACCATCTATGGGATGGGGTAGTATCAGGGTGGTGGGTCTTTGGGTTTTGGAGTGCTGAGTCATTTTACACACACACTGCCTATGTCCACAAGGGACAAGGGCAGTACCCCAGGAGTGAATTTACAGTTTTCCATCCATTTATCTAAATTCCTTTTCAAGAGAATGAGGGATGGGCTTGGTTTTACTATGATGAGAAGTCTATTCCACAGACGAGGTAGCCTTTGGGATATGAATCTGTCTCTCTAGCAAGTTCTGTTAGAGTCACAAATAAGCTTCAGGTCCTTGGAACGTGCAACTCTTACATAATTTTTCTTGCAAATATGTAACATTTTTATAAGGGCTACATCAGAGAATGCCTTGTATGTCAGGCATAAGTCACCTCTCAATAAACGATATGAGATGACATAAAGGAATAGGGCCTTTAGTCAGTCAGCAAAAGGCATGTGTTCTATGCTTTGTATTTTTTAAGTGGGAAACTTTGGAGCTGCTTCAATTTGTGTCAGTGCCTGGTTAGGTGTATGCAGAAGGGAGCAATGTACTAGGTTATGAGCCTGATGATGGCCGAGTACAATGGCATTATGACTTACTTTAATCCTGATGCCATACCTTTACTTATACGTTGAGCCACACAGAAGGAATTCTTCACTACCGTAGCTATCTGGTGGTCAAAGTGTAGGTTCTATCTATCTGGGTTCCTAGATACCTCACCAGTGAGTCTACATTTAGGGGCATGCTGTCAGTGTTATAATTTGCAGGGATATCTGATCTGATTTACCAAAGGGTAAGAGTATGCATTTTTTTTAGCATTTAATTAAAGACCATGGTCTTGGCACCAGTCCTTTGTAATTTTTAGACCTGTTTGTAGGATGTCAACATCATTTGGAGATTCAGTGATTACTCCTGGCTTAAAGTCATCTTTGGAATTGGTGAGCCAGAGGCCCCCAACATTGGCTTTCATTTTGGAAAAGTATATACCAAACAGTAAGGGTCTCAACACTGACCCCTGTGGAATACCACTACTAACAGGTTCCTTAGCAGAGGTGGATTTGCCTATCAGTACAACATGTGTCCTGTCAGCAAACTAGCTTGCCATCCATCTGATGATGTAGGGGTTTATGCCTACCTCAGTAAGGTTATTTATAATCCCCAAGTGGGGGATTGTGTTGAAAGCTTTGGCCAGCACTAGATAAGTGGTGTATACTGTCTTACCCTCATCCACGGCCCTGGTGACTTTCTCAAAGAAGTCCACCAGATTCAGAAGGCAATACCTCCTTTTAACAAAGCCAAAATGTGTTTGGTCTGGTATTTGGAGAGTTCCTATGC
The DNA here is from genome assembly GCF_019279795.1 of Protopterus annectens. Classification (NCBI taxonomy): domain Eukaryota; kingdom Metazoa; phylum Chordata; order Ceratodontiformes; family Protopteridae; genus Protopterus; species Protopterus annectens. The sequence goes on from NC_056746.1 coordinate 1,156,078,470, forward strand.
CATTATTGATTAGGTCCATGATAATTATTTCCATGGCCTTGCAGGTAAGACTGGACAAGTTTATGGATCTGTAGTTGCCTGGGTCAGTTGATGGGCCCACTTGTGCAGAGGGATGACTGTTGCAGTCCCCCATTTCTCTGGGACAAAGTCCATCCTGTGGCTGTGGTTAAAGAGGGTTTCAAGCGGCCCTGATAAGATTCTATTTTAAGCTATGTAAGAAGCATCCTGGAATGATGTTAGGACCCATGGTGTCTATGTTTCTGGCTTTAGCAAATACAGTAATGACTTGTTCCCCTCTTAATGACTGGTAGGGGGATGGTTGTGGGTATTTCTTTGAGTATGAAAGGAGGTGAGAACTTTGAACTGAACTTGTTGCCAGCAGGTTTGCTGTAGCTTCAGGCTGGGTATAAGAGCTGCCATTCATGATTAACTCATCATACTTCCCCTGAGGTTACACACATAACTAAAAAAAGCCTTATGGTTATCTTTCACTTGGGTGGCTACCTGTGCATCATAGTTTGCTTTGTCAGATTTGAACAGCTCTCCAATTTGTTTGTTTAGACAGGAGAGTGTCTTTTTGCACTGTTTTGTGTGCTCTTTCTTCCTGTTTATGCTAGAGGTCCACCAGTGTGGTTTATTTTTGCCAATAATCATAGGTTTTACTCAGACAGTTACTGCCTTCTCTACGCAGCTATGAATGTAGTTGTACAGTGCTTTTGTGTACAACTTAGAGCAGGTATCAGTGGCATCAGGATTCAGAAAGGCTTGGCAAAGTTCTTAACAGATTTGGAGTTTGATGGGGGGTCTAAGTTAATTTTAATACTAAAGGAGATCATTTTGTGGTTGGATCTTACCAGGGAGGAGTTAATGTACAGGAGGGAGGTGCATCCCCCCATGTTCGTGAGTACTAGGTGTAGGATATTTGTACATCTATTTGGGGAGCTAACTAGTTGCATTGAAGAAGTTCAAAAACCTCTGAGCAAGTAAATTATGGGTCATACAAGTAAATTATGGGTCATACATGTCTCCCAGTTTTTGTAGGGGTAGTTGAAGTCACCCATAAATATGGTGTTAGGCTGAATGTTAAGAGATTCCAGTAGGTTTAGGGAGGTGTTTTTCCAGACTCATGTTACGGAATCTGTAGCTAGCAAGGATATGATAGGTGGTCACACCTATGGTTAGTTGGGCATGGAGCAGCTCAAGTGAGCCATTTTGTTGGACCAGTCTAGCAGTGTATTTCTCCTTTATGAACACTGAGACTCTTTCTCCCTTTGTTTTAGCCTCAGCTCAGGGGGATCAAAATGTATAAAAGGCATTGTAGGCTTTGTTAGCCAGGGTGCTTGCTATGGTTCTGAACCATGTTTCTGTGACTGCACATAAGTTTGCATTCTGTAGCGTGAGGAGTGCCTCCAGGGAGTGCAGTTCTTTATTTAAGATCCTAGCATTGAGCAGCAGTACTTTTAGGTAGTTGTGAGCGATATTTGTTATGTTGGAGGGGTTAACAACTTGGCACACCCTATAAAAAGGTGCAGATCCCTTCAGCCATTGGTGTTGGTTGACCAGAGGATTGTCGGTGTTTAGTTGCAGATCCTTTCAGCCATTGGTGTTGGTTGAGCATTTACAAGGGATTCCAGTGGTATTTTGTGGCTTACTAGATTTTACTTCCTTCCAAGTTCTGACTTTTGTGCACATCTGAATATTCTCTGTTGGCACTGGTTGATTCTGATTGAATAGATTTCTGATATGACAAAGATTTTATACATAATTCAATCTGACTGACATAATAAATACATGTCTGCAGCCATTTCTTCCAAACAAGTGTGTCATGCGATTTGTTAAATTACGTGCATGCTTATTTTTCATACAAAGGCAGTACAGTAGTAGATACTATAATATGCACTACAGTATCTCGTACAGGCGTCTATATCATAACATCGTAGACGCAAAATGTCAAATGTTCACAAGAGTGAAAATGGCGAAACTTGAATTCGGTATTGTGGGGTCTGTACCCCCCCACCCCCTGCTAAATATATATTCCAACTCTGAGATTGCACTACAGTGAGGAAAGGGCAAATATCCCATTCTTCACTGTACTGCAATCTCAAAAACGGACCCTCGACATTTCGGCACTTTTGCTGTTGTGCCGTTCGACATTTTGATTTTATGATAATATGATATAGCTCCTAGTACAGTACTAGATACTGTAGTGCATATTATAGAATGGTTACCGCTGAAGTGCAGCAGCTTTTGCAGTGAGCATGTTTTCAAAGCTTGGAGTATGTTAAGGATAGTCTGTGATCTGTTCAGCTGCTGCATATAGTTATACAGGCTAAACAGCAATACCTCTCATTGTAGTGCTTTCCTTTAAATATCACAATGGAGGAATCCTTTCTCATTTTTCAGAACGCAAGGCTCTCAATTACTAGACTCAGTTAGTGTAGGTGAAGAGGAATCTTTATATAGATTTAATGCTGCATGTTGCCTTAAACTTGCCTCACTTTATAATGAAAACAAATCTCAAAGATGCAAGGCTAAAAATGAAAGAACCGTCCCTAAAACATATAGTAGCTGAATGAGGTGGATGTGGCATCTTTCTAGTCATTTTCTGTTTAAACAGCCTCATTAAATAAGAACTGTAGCTGTAATACTGTATATCAGAGCAGATGATTTTTTTCTCTCAAAACAGTCTGACTAAAACACACTAAATGTATATTTAGACATCCATTAGACATTTCACTGCTTTTTAGTTGAACCCATCTTTGTTACAGGAATCTGAGTTAACTTCTCAACTACTCGGCCACGTGGTCAGTGTGTTGAAAAAAAAGAAACCATAGAGTACTATTCCATAAACTGTGTTTCCAAAAAAAATCTGCAGCAATAATATGGATTCCAAGTTAGTGTAAGACATTTCAAATTGCTCTCCCAAAAGTTTGAAAGAAGGACTAGGAGTCAATTAAAACTATTATTATTTAATTGCATTACCTAACTACCTTCCTCCTAAGTGCACCATTTTTCAAAGCCGTTCCTGGCATCACCTTAGTCCAGAGTAACTCCTATCAATAAAAACATTTGCAGAAAAAATAGAACTTTCAGCCTTGTAATTTTTATGTAAGCCATGCCGTTTTACACTAAACCCAAAACACAAATACCGACTTTATCGGAATCCTCCATCAGTTAAAATAGTCATATATGCACATTCCAATCAAATTCTACCTTTCATTCCAAAACAAAACACGGTTTCAATAACATTTGAAAGCCACTATTCTACTGGGACTCATGAATTTTACTTTTTATCTTTCATATGCAAACGTCATTTAAACTTTTTTTTTAAGTTTTGTTTTTTACTCGCTGTTGATTGCCAAGCAAATAGTCAAACGCAGGATTCCAAAGCAGTAGTGGTGAAGAGCACTGACTGTTAGATCAAACCTACTGTCAAAACTATTTTAATTATTCAAGTTGGTCAACACGTGTTTAAAATAAATACAATGTTACTGCTCTTACGATCACGTCTGTTACAGTAATCTTTTTTCCTATGCAGCTGTGTGCATGCAGTCCATTTCTGCAAGCTTGCGATGCTATTCATTAGGAAGCAGGAAGTGCAATGAGCCCAAGTGCTCTTTGATGTAGCTTGCAAAAGACTTGCACTTTGATCTCATGATGCATTAGTAGTCCCTTGCAAATATATCAGCCAGCTCAGCAAGGTGACAGATAAGGAAAGTACAAACAGTTCTACTGTACTGAAAAGTAGAACTATCTTTAAATTTTTGAGTTGGGGCAAAATTTAGTTGGTCCTCAAGATAACTATGCCTTGTTTCCTTTATTCCCATGGCACATGGTGGCACTGACTTAACAAAAATCCTGACGTTTCTGGACAGTTGAGTGGTATGCTAGCAATCATGTAAAGCAAATTGTGGCACCAGGAACTGAAAGTGCCCAATAACTTTGTGACCTTATTTTTTTTTTCTTTATGTAAAATTAAAAGAAATTGTACTTTCCAGTTGCCCATCAGACTCTAGTCTTATTTTAATGGGATGTTATTAAGTAAAGTACGATCAGCAACTGGAAACTACAATTACTGTTTAAATATAAACACGAAACTTAAAAAAAAAAAAAAATCACATGAATTTCATGTGGAAGTGCTTACAGTCAGTAGGAACGAAATTGCATTAGTGTTATTTTTACCAGGGGAAAGAAAACAATCCTGGATGTGTCACAAGTCAGCATTGGTATATTTAAAGTAGGGAGAAAAGGGGTGGGAAAAGAAGGTGATGTCAACCTGGTGGGAGGTACACTTTGAGCAAACTCTAGAGCGGGATGCTCTGCAGACACAAATTGGTAAAAAAAGAAAGAAAATGAAAGCATTAAGCAGAACGTTATGCACTGTTTTTATTTTCAGAAAGAAAGCTACAGATTGGTGCAATAAATGAAAAGTTATTTTTACACCAAAACTTTGACACTTTCCCCTTAAGATGAATGTGCACAAACAAATCATATAATTATAGGATTGAAGCACAGAGACAGTCTCATTAGATAATTATATTTCTATGGAAAGAAAACAGGATTTTCTGGTCACCAAACAGAACATTTTGAAGGTGTTGGCTAACTTTACTATTATTCTGACAAATACAATAACATTTAGACAGATGAGCTTTCAGTTCACTCCACTAGGTAAGCAGCTATCACTGGAGCCCTCTTTATACTGGTTCAGCCACCTTTTCATTTGCATTTTCAGTGTTACTACACAGTAGTATACTGCCTCTGTCCTTCGTGCTTTAATTTTAGACAGTTCTAAGCAGTGTTTATGCAATTAAAAGCAGTTACACTGATGATTTTCTGGTCTATAGTGTGAAAGGTTTTAGCTCTTCTAGTCACTGATTCTACCCCCCCCCCCTTTCATCCCATACACCTGTCTGGGGGCTTTCCTTTAGATTTCTTCCAGTATACTGACGTCCCTCTCCTTGTACAGCCTGTAGAACTCTACAAACTATTCATGGCATGGTTGGAGCAGAGCCCAAGTAGAGTGGAAGCATTACTTTGCTGTATTTTCAATACATAGACCACAGAAAAATGGAAAACAAAAATAACGAGGCCAAGGACCGCACCACAAGTAAATTTATTAAGTGCTTTTTTCTGATATATGCAAGACTTTATCAGAATACAGAGAGAATCAAACAGCCAGATTAAATACTATTTCTAACAACCTGATTGGTCCAATAATTAAACCTACCTTCCAATTAAAAAAGCACTACTTATAAATTCTTAAGACAAGCACTAAATAAGTACTTAATAAACAATACAATATATAATAATAAAAAAATAATAATATAAAACCATCCTAGAACCTCCTATCAGGAAGCCTAGATTTCAGATGTAGCTTTTAATTTCAACACACTACTAATGGAACACTGGTCATTCAACCCTGGAAAAACCATGGCATTAGTTCTCAATTGCCACTGTAGTTCCCTAAATTCTAAGAACGCATTTAAAGAACCACCCCTCTGCCCGTGCTCTACATGTCAATAATAATGAATTTAAAAATATCTTGTTCATTAATTTCAAGATGTCTGTACAAAGCATTATTCCGGTCTTTTTCCTTAATACTATACATATGTTGGTATACCCTAGTTCTAAAACATTGTTTTGTCTTCCCCACATAAAATGCCAAACAATTTTGACACAATGCCAAAGAGACCACTCTTTCAAGCCGCAATTATATTTCCTTTTCAAATGAATGTACCCTTAATTGGTCAATTGCACAGAATCAGCCTCCAAAATATATTTACACTGGGTCCATTGTCCACACATGGACATTTTCCCACCCAGGTCAATAATATTATCGCTCTCCACCATATTTTTTATACAGATATCGCTTTTGTAAACAATTTTTGGGGCAACCCCTACATTTTTACATAATTGGAAAGTCTGTCAGGAAAACACACCAATTTTTCTCGACTATAGACCTAATGTCATAAAAATCACTACTATAAGATACACAAGGATCTATCTGACCCTCCCTTATTATATTGTTATTATATATTGTATTTCTTATTAAGCAATTATTTACTGCATGCCTTAAGAATTTATGAGTGGTGCTTTTTTAATTGGAAGGTAGGGTTAATTATTGGATAATCAGGTTATTAGAAATGGTATTTAATGTGGCTATTTGATTCTATGTGTATTCTGATGAAGTCCTGTATATATCAGAAGAAAGAGCTTAATAAATTTACTTGTGGTGTGGTTTTTGGCCTCATTATGTTTGTTTTCCATTTTTCTTAGTTCTAAGTTTGTCTTTTTTGTATTTGGACTGGTTTATGATTATGGACGGAGCAGAGGAAGCGAACCTCTCTTCACCTGTGGATTTTCATGCTTCTTTTCTTGATTTACAAAGATCCATTGTGAACTTAATTGCTTTAGTGGTGCAATTAACACAAAAAGTCTCTAATGTCACTGCTGTTAGAGACTATTCTGGGCAGCCATATAGGTGGGAGATGATGGATTCCCAAGTGTTATGTTCTGGTGTTGATTTTACATTCAGTGGTGTTACCCCCGACTCAAAGATCATCAGGAGCTTTTAACATCCAATCCGACTCCACAAATCAGCTGAATGACATTGGTGACAGACCAGCAATGGGTGGTTCCCTATATAATGGTAATCTCCTCCCTAACGGACTGGATGGAGGATTCTGTGGGGTGGCAGTTTTTGAATATTCCACAGTTGGAGTGTTTGGGAACTGTGGAGAAGCAACTGAAGTCGCTTGAGGAGGTGGTTTTAAAATATAGGCGACTGCAACTGGAGAATAGTTATTTGCAGGAGTGTATACAAATTGAATGGCTCCCAAGGGTTTAAGACTTTGGCAATACCCTTCAGGACTTGTGCAGGACTCCGAACTGTATCGTGAGTTAATTTTACTTCTTAATAAGCACAGCTGTGAACGTTTGCAGGCTTTAACTAAAGATAATGACAGGAAGATGGCCACTCTGAATGAGACTATTATTAAGTTGGATAAATCATTGCATTCCGATCTACTTTTTTACCCTAAGAAAGATGTTTATTTTAATTTATTTGTAAAAGTTGATCGGATGATTGCTTTAAGGACAAGAAAGTAAAAAAGCTTATAAGGGACCAGTGGGAATACAAAAATGGGACTGCCTACCCCCCACCCCCCTCAGCAAACAATCTTCCATTGCACCAAGAGACTTAGAAGTTACCGGAGACATTAATTATGGTGCAACTTATTCTGAGGTAGCTAACCCTTTACTGCATCCCCCTCTGAGGAGGTCCAAGAGGCTGAAGAACTAGGGGGTTGCCAACCATGTTGCTCAATCATCAAATGTACCTCATTTTCAAAAGGGACAGAGGGGTTCATGGAAGGGGAAAGGGAGGGGGGCAGGGCAATGCCCACTTCAATTAATGTATGATGAAGATGTTGATGCAAATTTTAACAATGTTAATATGTGTGATATTATTGTTAATGCTAGTTGAGATTTTAGGATATATAATTGCACTGATGACCCAATTTCTGGAACTTGTGCCAATGTATATGTGAAAGGGTTCACCCTTGTTCCTGCACAGAGGGCCAGAATTGACGACGTACTGCTCAATTTGAAGTTGTTCTCTAGGAAGTTGAATTTGGCATTTTATTTTAAAGAACAGGATAATAATGATTGGGTGATATCTACTCTATGTAAAAGACCTTGTACATTCAACCCTCCACTTTTTCCAGTTGTCTCCATTTCTGAAACAATTTGTGAGACTGAGATCCAAAGGTCACTTAATTTTAAAAGGACTCCAGGTTTCAGCAATTTGACTAGGGATGAAGCACTACTGTTGAAGCAGATATGTAATAGTACCAACATTAGGGTCATGAAACCTGACAAGAGAGGAGGGTATTGTGGTTATGAACAAGAACGATTACACTAATAAGATTTTTATTTTACTGTTTACTGATACTTATGAGGAATTTAGCATGAATGAGATGAATATAGCATATCACAAAATTGATCTTATGCTAGAGGATTTGCTACTTAATAATCAAATTTCCCCCTCAGAATACAGGTTTTGCAGGTGTAGGATCCTAGAACACTGGTTATCTCTGGTATACCAAAGATACACAAGGATCTATTTGACCCTCACTTTAGACCAATTGTGGATGCTAGGGCTTCTAAAACATATTTTATGGCTCAATTTATGGCCATTATACTAAGAATGTTTTGATTCGACACCCCTCATGTTTGAAGGATTCTAAGGACTTTTTATCAAGGGTTTCTCAGGAACTTTATTGTGAAAACTTAATTTTTGTGACTACTGATGTGGTCAATCTTTATTCGGTCATTCCCCATGACACAGAAACTGAATGGTTTTAAAAATATTTATGCCAACATTCTGGCCTGGACCATGATGCGGTTTTGAATCTTAGAACTTTAATGGAGGTAGTGCTGGAAAACAAATTTATTGTGTTTGAACATTAGTTATTCAGGCAGAAGAAAGGGGCAGTGTGCGCCTCCATTTCTGCTAACACGGTATTGGCCTTCTGGGAGTTGAAGTATGTTTTTAGTTCAGACAACAGGAGGTCCTGGTCATTCTATGCAAGGTTTTTAGATGACATAATTATCTTTTGGACTGATACTAGAACTAGGCTGGAGGAGTTTTTTGGCTACCTCCATGCTACAACTGTTTTTTTTTTAGGTTCACTATGGCTACAATCGATGACTATGTCAATTATTTGGATGTTACCGTCTCTAAAAACAGATCAATAGCCAGATGTGAATCTAGCATTTATAGAAAACCTACTTATTCTAACACTTTATTGCATTTTGCAAGTTGCCATCCTCGCCACCAGAAGAAATCCTTCGTGAAGGGACAGTGTGTTAGGTTGGCAAGGATGGTGACTTTCAAGTAGAGTTGTTCCTTCTTTTAATACATGGACTTGACTCATATTTGTTGGTTTCTGAAAGTAACTTGGGAGGCATTTATTGGTTCTACCCAGCAATAAATAATTTGCTACATTTTTTCATGAAGTAACTGTAATTATTTATGTGCTGAACAACTTGATAGAGCTGTTTATGAGATTAGTACCGGCTCAGTCTCTGATGTTTGAAAAGAGTTGCTCTTCTCAGAGCCCACAATTAACTCAATGAAATGCCTCCTTTTGCAGATCGCACAGGTTACAAGTACTGGTAGCATATTTAAGTATGATTATAAATATGACTGTAAATTCTTTTTTATTAGTGCTGTTGCTCCCACTACTATTGGAAATGTCTTGATATCATTGCTCTCATTTCTGCTTGCAAATCCTAGTATCGTATGACTTTGTGTTCCTCAGTACAAAAGATGCCATAATTGCCGGGTGTAGCAATTTCAATGATTAATGTTACTTTTGTCTTTTTTCTTGGACTATTACATCTGGTTTTCTTGCATTTATTTTTTGAACTGCTGGTACTGGGTGATCCCCATGTGATCAGAATTTCATCACTGTCAATAATACTTTGGGATTTACGTTTCTAATATTTCTTAGCTACTTCTATTTGTAATATCTTCACAATCTTCAGTGCAACAGTCCTACCACATTATTTTTAACACCTGTACTGAATTATTACTTACTACATAAGCAAACACACATTTATATGAAAGAAAACAAACCATAAAACATGTTCTCAGTTACAAACATCAGACATCACATACATTATTTTGCTTAATCATCATTCATCCAACATTAAACAAATTGCTCAATTCCTGCCTTCCCTTAAAGCTCACTCCTCCTCCAAAACATTATTCTGCATGCATTGCTCCTACAACTTCCATTTGTTTCTATGTGATTTGATTCTACCTTATTCTAAAGATCCCACTTCCAGTTCTTTTATCTGTGTTCCAATATTCAGTACTTCAAATACAGTTGGTTTAGACTTTGATTTCCATTTTCTAGTAATTGCTTTTTGGCAGCTAGCCAAAAGTATTAAACTTAACAAGGCCTTAATATATCTAGGCAATTCAGATCTTATATCCCAGCTCAAATAATAATAATAATAATAATAATTATTATTATTATTTCCTTAGTTACCCAATTGCTCAACCAATATTTGTGACAGAGCACTCTGTAGGGAATATTTAACATCTGCCTACACATTATACTCCCAAAATATATGTTCCCAGTTACATCTTTTCCCCCATCACATCTCCAACTCTTGCCATCTACTTGAGGAAAAATTCTTTGTAGTCTGCTTGTGGTATAAAAATATCTATGCAATCAATTCCCAGCAAAAATCCTAAATCTTCTATACTTTGTTGCATATTTGGGAGCCATACATATGTCCTCCCATTCTCTCCTTGTGAATTGCTCATCCAATCTCTCTTCCCAATCTTTTCTAACCTCCTCTAACTGGTTCCTACAGTTATTGTGCAATATTTTATATGCCCTACTAATTATCCCTTTTTTACAACTCTTGCCACATAATTGTGCTTTCTAGTATACAGACTCTCAGCAATGAGTGTGTCATACCAATTAACGACATGTGCAATTGTTTTTAGTTCTGTTTTAGTGAACATGAATTTGTATGTTGCTCTCACTTCTTTCTATAAACACTATAAACCAATGTGTACATAGCCTACTATCTTGGGCCGCCATTATTATTTTCACATTTTGGTTTCAATTCTCCTCTACTTATCTTGAACAACATACAGTAGTCCAGGACTTCCGAGATGGCTGCACACTGAGTTAACAGCTTTCAGCTCTCCCAGTGTGAAAACAGAAACTCAGAAAACAAAGCCAGGGAACTTGTCTGTTTGGGAAACTTCAGTAACTGGCTAGTAGGTGCATTGCCTGGATGCCAGCAAAAAAGAAATTCAGAGAACCTGAAAGAAAATAAGTCACAAAAGGTAAGGAGAAAACACTGAGTGGGAAGATATCTGCACTTGTACAGCAAAAACAGGGCAAGCTCCAGTAAGCTAGAAGAAAAAATAAGTCATATGTACTCTGAACTGATTACAATAAATGAAACACTGAAGGAGTATATCAACTCAAATAACAAAAGGCTGGAAAAATGGAAGAAGCCTTAAAAAGATATTCAGATGAGGTGATAAATATGCAAAAATCAGAAGAAGAAATGAAGAAAAGGCTGGCTGAATTATGAAATGCTCAAGAACAGATTCTTCCAAAAATAACAGAATTAGAGGACAGAGCATATAGGGAAAAACCTGAGATTTTCAGCTGTACCAGAGAAGCTGGAAGGAACAGATTATTAATTTTATAAAAACACAAATAAAAAACTGGAGTGGAAGTCCACAGAAGGAATTGTTAATTGAAAGGATACATCATGTGTATGTTCCAAACTAGGCCATTAGAAAGGAACCTAGACCTTTAATAGTAAACATGCAATCCTAACAGCAGAAAGAGTTGATTCTGACAAAATTGTGGCCGAAGGATAAAGTACTAAAAATGGGAGACAGTTGAGTGTTTGTGAAAAATTATTACTCACTGCACACCAGGCAGAAGAGGAGTAAATTAATTCCATTCTTCAAGGAATGTCGAGAGACAGGCCTGAGATTCTAGCTGCTGTATCCAACTATTTTCAGAATATTCTTTCCTGGAGGGCCAACATCATTTTTTTGATGCAGAACATGCTAAGGAGGAAATATAAAAGTTTGTCCAACAAAACGTGAGCTATGAAACCTAATGAGATTCTGCTTCTTGTTCTTCTGGTAATAAAGCCAGTAGAAAGACTGTGCAAGTGAAACCTTTTTAAATGTTTCAAAGGAAAATGCTTGAGAGACACAAAAAAACACACGAGTTGACTAGAAGAAAGCAGGGTACATTGAAAATGAAGCAGAGACTGCATCTGGGAGATGGAGATCAATAGGAAGAAAACCAGCAACTCAGAAATTAACAAATAAATGTGGGATTACAAAGTATTAACTATATTTGTGAAATATGACAGAACATAAAAACTTTGAAATACTGGACTTTTTTGTAGGGGACTCCAAAACATATGCTCTACTTCATGTCATCAATGTTTGGAAGAACATTTAGGAGACGGAAAGAGGAAGGAAAGACATGAGTGTAAGTAACACAACATTTTGTTCTTAACAGTAATGTTTTTATAACTTATGACATAATGTGCAGGCTATAAAGTAAAGCTGTCTCAGTTATTTTCAAGTGTAATAGGAATATTAAAATAAGTGCCACTGTTTTTTTCCCTGTCTTTCTTCTTTCTCCTTGTTCAGTTTTCAGAAATGTAGGCACTGCAATATGAAAGAAGAAGAAATATCTGAGGAAAAGAGCATGATACAAGAAAAAATTATGTGCTTTTTCTTACTCTTGCGTAGGGGAATGACTGGATTAAGGCCCTTGACTTGCTCTAGTAACAAGCTTTTAGGGGAAGCAAATTTACTGAATGTAATATAAAGTTTTCCTCTAGCAAATAAATGAGTGTGTGTAGAGGCAACTGTGTATCTGGTTCTCATGTCTGTACCAAGACAATCTGATAAGGAGTAATAAAAACAGACTACTTCCTTCTTTCAATGGTTTTATTTCAATGGCTAGGAAATACAAGCATTCAAGTATTACAGGAATAAAGATAAGGCAAAAGGAAACAGCACTTAATTGAAGCAAAAGCTGTACCATGTGTCTTAGCACTGATAACCTTACTTATAGGTTAATCCAAGTCCATCAGTGTGGCTCTCAGTCAGGATCAAGGAAGGTCAATCTTCAATATTTGAAGGTGTACATAGTTTTGTGTGTTAGTATTAATTTAATAGGTTTTAGAAGTGTTCTGGGGATGCTTTTGTTTGAGGGCTTTTACTAAAACAAAGAGTTTTGTAAGATGTGACATAAGTTAAAATGGATATGACAAGAATCAACTGTATATAAATCAACCTGCCAAACATTAGTGTATGCATATAACACAAAAGCTGGAGCTAGACAATTAAAAAAAAGCTGTTACAGATAACAGGTGGGAATAATAACTTTTTAACATAATGACAACACTTTCTATATTATTTTAAATGTAAATGGTCTCACAGATATATACAAGAAAGAAAAAGTAGTGAACTATATTAAAAATGAAGAGTGCAAATAGCTGCACTACAGGGGACGCATGTGGAAAGAACTGAATATGTGAATTTGAAAAAGAAAGATTTTCAGGATGGTTATTCAGTAGAATATCTGGGACAAAGGAAAAGCAGAGTACTTATATTAAATGCAAGAGAAGCTCCAATAGTGATAAAAGAAAATAAAGATAATAATGGCAGAGTTATAAAACTAAAGGGCTACTGGCAAGGGAGGAGGATTACCCTGGCATATATTTATATTCCACCTATAACTGCTGTAATGGAACTTATGTAAATTCTGGGAGAAATAATCGGCTTTCAGCAGGGAATATTACTTAGAGGTTGGACTGGAATTTGATTTGCAGCAGTGCGGAAGTATCTGGGGGACCCAAAAGGGAAAACGTAACCAAGCAGGACAGATTTTTAAAGAAATTTATAAAACTACTTGCCATGGAAGATGTCAATTCAGTAGTAGGCATCAGGAGTGAATTTGCATATTATTCCCAAAGCTACAACAACTGTGCTAGGTTAGACAGAACTTATATTTCACAGGAATATCTGCATTTAATTGAAAGTTTTGATACATATCCAATAAGTATTTCAGATCACACTACAATAATAACTGAAAAAAATGCAGAGTAATGAAATACAAATGAGAAATTAACGCTTTCCCACTTACCTGTTGAAAACAGCGGAATTTAAGGAATGGGTAGTGGAAATTATTTGAGAGTTATAGGAAAAGATAAAAATTTCTTCTGAAAATATAGCTAGGGAGTGGGATAAAATTAAGGTGGAGTTTAAAAATAGGGTGGAAATAAAAGAAAGAGAGATATAGTTAAGAAAATGATGCCATAATTCATAGATATGGTTCACTGTGGTTTTGTGGAGGGGAGGCAAACATCTGACAACATTAATAGAATACTGATGATCCAAAGGGAAACAGAATGTAAGAAAAAGTTGGGACTTTATGAGCAGGGCAATGGAAAAATGTATATTTCCTGACACAATTATAAGGTTGATTATTAGGATATATTAGGGTTCGGAGATGAAAATTAAAGTGTGTGGGGTCTTCTCTGATAATTTCTGCTTGAGCAGAGGAACCAGGCAGGGGTGTCCTCTTTCCCCTTTTTGTTATTTGTATTATATTTAGAACCACTGGAAAAGAAAATAAGGGACTCACCAATTCAAGGATACAATTGGTATGGTCAAGAAAACATGGCTCTATTTGCAGATTATATTATTTTATACCTGACAAAACCAGAAAAGGACATTACAATGTTGTGGAATATTTTGACAGTTTCAAATCTTTTTGTGATACAAAATTAATGAAGCTAAAACAAAGGCAATAGCAGTAAATTATGTATCCACACACAAATCCAATATCCATATTTATGATGACATGATAAAATGAAGTACTTAGGAGTATGGATTAAAAATTATTCCAGTGTGGCAACTAATGATATGTGGGAAGAGACTAAACAAAAGATAATACAAAAACTTAGAAACTGGAAGCTCTGTTTCATGGGTATGGATAGTAAGATACAAGCTGTTTATGTTTTTAGTCCCTTTGGTCTTATACACAGGTCAGGCATATTTTTATCAACCAGAGGAGAAGGTATAGAAGCAATTAATAAAGAGCTGAAGAATTTTATCTGGGAGAGGAAGACGGCAAGAGTCAAGAGGGATAAGCTGATTCTTCCAATAGAACAGGGTGGATTGGGATTACCCAATTTGAAGGTGTATTTCAGAGCAACACAGTTAAGGCTCCTATACATAGCACAAACAGAAATCTACAATTCAAAGCGTAAATGGATGATGACGAAAAAGGGGGAAGAAGCTCAAGAAACAAGGAGAGACTGGTATTTTGTATGGAAATCTTTAAGGAGAGTAACAATAATCATAAAGAATATTATATTCATAAAGTAGTAGAAAGTATTCTAAGAACTAAGCCAACACGGGAATGAAGAAAGGAGATTCTGCTGATAGGGATGAATGCAATTAAGGATACAAACAATACGCAAGAGAGGGCTGGAATTTATTGAAGAAAGCTGGCAATGGAACCAAGGTATTGGGAGCAAATAACTAGATACGGAAAGTTAACAGAATAGGAAGACACCAAGAATTTATTTGGACTGCAGGTTAGAGACTGCCTTCAATTTCAAGGATTGATATCAGAGTGCAGGCAAACAGAAAGAAATATAGGGGTTCTAAATGAAAGACCAGCACTGGTAGAGTTTTTAGTAGAATCTAGTACAGAAGCTGACATGAAAAAAGGAAAAAAATAGTAGAAAATATAAAATACTGCATGATAACTACAAGAATCAATCAGAGGAGGTTAGAAAAGATTGGGAAGAGAGACTGAATAAGCAATTTAGAAAGAAATAATGGGGGATATATGTATATCCCCTAAATATGCAACAAAATCTAAAAGATTTAGGATTTATGCTTGGAAATGTTTACATAGATATTTTTATACTCCAAGTTGACGCTAGAGAATATTCCTCAGTTGCACAGCAAATACTGGGGGTGTGATGGGGAAGAAAGAGGTAACTGGGAACATATTTTCTATGAGTGTAAATAGTTGGTAGACTTTAAAGATCCCCTGCAGACTGCTCGGTTGAAGATACTGGGTGAGCAAATTGGTGTAATTAAGGAAATTATTTTTCTGAGCTATGATACAGAATTGGAACTTCCTAGGCATAGTAAGGCCTTGCTGAGTCTAATTATGGTGACTGCCAAAAAAGCAATTACTAGAAAATGGAAATCAAAGTATAAACCAACTGTAATAGAAGTAGTGAATACAGTAACACAGATAAAACAACTGGAATTGAGATATTTAAAAAAACAGTAGGAGCAAATTAGGAAAAATGGGAATTGTGGGAACAATACATAGAGGGGAGAAATGAGATTTAAAAGAAAGAAGGACTTGAATGAGCTATGTAATGTCTGACAATGATTATAAGTGATGGTACAATAATTGCAACTAGGATTGTATCAATATGGTTTGTGATGTAAAATGCTTGCAGCTGGGATTATGCCACTATAATTTAATGTATATAAATGTATGACTTCCTATGTCATAAGTGATAATTTAATAAAGATGTTTCTAGTTTAAAAAAAGACAAATCAGGAATTGATTAATTAATTTAATGTTGCTTAGACTATATGAACAATATATGTAATATATAATGTTTGTAAATGTGAACTTGTTAATATGGTTTGTTTACTTTATATAAATATGTTTGATAATTCAATAATGATGTTTAACAAAACAAAAAAATCACCATGTTGCCCTACTCCATAGCATAAAGGTATGCAGGCCATATATTATTGTATATCTGACAAAAAAATCTTCATTTACACTTTGGGCATTCCTTATGCATAGTGCATTTTTCACTAGCAGCCAGTTATTTAGTGTCCTGGTGACCAATGTATTTTACTATCTAATATGAATTGGCCCAACTGAGTACTGGTGACTACACTCCTTTTTTTTCAGAATTAAGTACTATCATTTATTATATTAATTTTACTAGACATATTCTGCATATGAGCTATACTAAAACCAATTCTAAACAGCTTGTTCTGCCCCATTTACACCACCAAGAAATCTCAGGGAGTTCAACCCCAAAGGAACTGAAGATGGACAACACAGATGGAACATTATGGTAAGAACATAACTTCTTTATCTGATGTTGTCATCTTCATTTTTATTACCCTGTGGGATAGAGTCCCGAGCTACCGAAAAACCCTGGGTGGCTCTTACGGAAGGATATTCTGGAATAAGGCAGAGCCAAGAGGCACTCCTGCTTTTGGATATGACATCCAACTTATAATATGAAACAAACGTATGAGGATTTGAGCATGTAGCTGCAGTACAAATATCTTCAAATGAAAACCTGGACCAAAAGGCTTGGGAAGTCACCATAGACCTTGTAGAAGGAGCTTTCTCAGGACCTGTAAATAATATGTTTCTGGTCGAACAGACAAAGGAAATAAAATCTCTAAACCATCTAGACAGAGTAATCTTCATAATGGCTTCTCCATTCTTTCCCTCGGCGAAGGATACGAACAACTGATTTCCTGACAGATTTGTTTCTGTCTAAGTAAAAGTGTAATTATCTATGTACGTCCAGAAAAGGAAGGGAGTACTCTCCTTTGTTCCGATAATTAGGGAAAGGATAGGAAGATAGATGGACTGATAAATGTTCCCTTACATGGCTACCTTAGGCAAAAAGGGATGGGTTCGTCTGTAGGGTTACCCTGTCTTTGTGACAAACTAAATATGAGAAATTAAAAAAAAGAGTTTGAAATTCGGACACTCTTTTCGCGGAGGTGGTAGTGATTACAAAAAAGGGGGCTTCCAAGATAGAAAACGTTAAGCCGACTGTAGCCACTGGCTCAAAAGGAGGATGAACCAACGCTTGCAGGACCACAGTCAGGTCCTATGGTGGGGTAGGGTCTTTAATCGGTGAGCAAATCAAAAAAGGTGCCTCTAAGGAAGACTTTACAAAAATAGAGGATGCCAGGGGGAAGAATCTGGGCCTAAAAGAAAATTGGAAATAGCTGCAAGCTGGACCTTAATGCTGGAGTAGCTAGCCCCACCATGGAAGAGGGAAGCCAAAAAATCCTGGCAAATATCCCAACGAGGGAAGCAAACCTGCCTAGAAAAGGCTGTTCGACAGGATCCACCAGCAAAGTAACGTTAAATTAGTTTTATACGAGCAGATAGGGCTAAAAAGGGGATGGTACATAAGCTTGCAGAATTAATTTTGCTGGCAGGGAATGGAAGTGACAGCGAGTTCCACCTTTGACTTCTAAATGATGTGATGTGGTAATAAATCAAAGATGCTATCTGGTTTGTAGCATTCAACTGAGAACTTCTGAATTGCAATTTGTATGGGAAACATATTCAATTTTGCCAGATTTATAATAATGCCCAGGGATCTGGAACCCTAAGACAGATAATCCCTAGTTTGTAACAGCTGATACCTGGTTGCAGCAGTAACCCAGTCTTTCAGGTAAAGAAGACACCTGAAATTCTCTGAACCATATGTGAGCAGCCACTACTTCCATTTGTATGGAGAAACATTGTGGGAGAAGTGGTAATTGTGAAGAGCAGGGCTCTGAACTGGAAGTGGCTGGCTCCCAGCTGGCAGCACTAATGTCTGCTGGAGCGTCTGTTTAATTAGTATGTGTCCTGTCAATGAACACAGCACTTCCAATCATCCTTGCCCAGAACGGCAGGGTGGACTTCACCATGACCATATGGAACTTTGGCTTCTAAGGAGGGAAAGGAGAAAGGGGTGAAATAATAACCTCTGAAAGTTATTGCTTATTACACAGGCATAGCTTGTAAAGCTGGTCCAGGAATCCAGGTGCAGCGAAGAAAAAAAGGAGGGCCCCCGACTGCTTCCATAGATGGTTAGAGTCATAGGGGGTAATCGGACTTGTTCTCCCAAGTGATATACTGCAAGTTTAATGACAGAGAGGTGAAACAGATTTGGATTGAGAGTGTAGGTCAGGGTGGTATGTAAGTCCCTGAGGCAAACCTGAAAACTAGAGCCAGAAAGAATTCCAGCTCCCAGGGAGATTATCATGGAGTCATGTCAGGGCACGATGAGTCTGACCTCCATGCAGGATTAAAGATCCCGGCATAAGGCGAGCATAAAGAATAAATTCCACATAAGCAGTGTCAGAAAGTCAGTGTTAAAACCTTGAACACAGAGCACAGGACACAGCCCTATCAACTGCACCACAGTAGCTTCTGACAGGGAGAAGGAAGCTATACCTTTCAACCTCTCAGCTCAAGAATCTGGATGAAAGGTCCAGGGAGATGGTGAACAAAGGCTTCAAAGAAGGAGACAGGAACACCTGTCAACCTGCTAGAGCAAGAAGACTGTACAAGGCCTTAAATGATGGGGGGACACTAAAGAGAAGATCTATGTAGATCAACTGTTTAGATTCAATAGTATCAGGTCTGAAAATAATTTCTCTGACCGGGGGAGCAAACATTTGTCAGAT
This sequence comes from Protopterus annectens, assembly GCF_019279795.1. Classification (NCBI taxonomy): domain Eukaryota; kingdom Metazoa; phylum Chordata; order Ceratodontiformes; family Protopteridae; genus Protopterus; species Protopterus annectens. The sequence continues at coordinate 1,156,097,533 of NC_056746.1, forward strand.
CCCTTACCTCTCAATTTTTAGCAAAATAAGTATGTCGAAAGTCTAGAAATAATAGGGCACAGATTTTAAATATTGTTCCTGAAACAAAAAATAAATGAATGCCATAACTTGGTATCTGAGTTGTCCACACATCTAGTTGCAATGAAAAACTTCCCCCCTACCTCCAATGCAGGACAATCAGGCAGCGCTTTAGGAGGAAGGGTTCACTGAAGCCTTGGTTTTGCGGGCCCCCTCTGCCCCAGGGTGGTGGCTTCCATTATATCCTGTTCCTCTGCTTCCGGATGGGGATTCTGGCCCAGTACAGAGGAAGGATGAATTGGACAATATCAGACTATAGCTCTTACAATCTACTAAGTTGATAGAATAGCAGGTTTTTGCAGATTTAAGCCTAGAATAACCTTTGAAAGAATCAGTCCTTGCACCTTATGTCTGTAATGCAAATATCTTAACCATTATGACAAGCTCTCCCTTTAGCATGGATCATGGATATTTTAAAAGGAGGCACAATATGAAACCATAAAGTATGCTTGGGATCTGAATCAAACCACAGCTATCCCAAATGTCTGAATCTGAAAATGCCAGATCTGAGGACATTTACACTCTCCATGGGTACCTGGAGTCTGTCAGGCCCAGACATGGATTATTTTATTTTATGTTTTTTTTTTGAATGGGGACATTAACAAGAAACTTAAAAGCTTTCGGCTCTGATTGGAGTCTTGGTTATGAAGCAAGCTACAGCCACTCAGAAGTTACAGATCTGACAATATCAGATCCTACAACATCTAAGCTCTTCAAGGTCACCTCGTCTGATCCAAGGAGCACCTCGGAACTGGAGAGAACAAATGTCAGTCAGATTCAGCGTCTTAGGATCTGATGATGTAGATAGGTATGTGGAAAGAATTGCAGAAATTGCTCCTTTCAGATCTGGAGAGGGCCAGATATCTGAAGGAAGTCCTTAAGAACTTAGGATCCGAAGCATGGGATCCAAGTTCCGCATTTTGACTCTGTTTCTTTCTTTCATGAATTGGGGATGAGCCCCAAAGGAAACTTGTTGTCGCTCGGTTTCTTTTTTTTCACAGGGAGGTTGAGCCCCCCCAAAAAACAGAATGAATTTCTTCTTCTCTTTTTTCCTTTTTTTTTTTTGACTAGTATAAAACTTAGAAAACTGCTAGAGTAACAGATTTTGTAGTAGCATGCATTTTCTGAAAGATATTGTATCTGAAACTCAAGCGTACGTTTTTATTTAGTGATTTCAGTCCGAAATGATTTGTCAGGAAAACCACAAATTTTATGAGAAAAGAACCAAGAACATGAGGCAAAGAAAGGGAAATCTGGACCTACTGTGGAGAACTGTGCAGCGAGAGTTAAGCAGCCAAAGGAAAGGAAACAAGAAAGTGCTCTTAAGCAAGCCAGGACCACACTAACCATCAGTAGAACGCAGCAAAGTTAAAAGGACAAGTATGCTACTAAACTGTACCATCAGTAGAACGCAGCAAAGTTAAAAGGACAAGTATGCTACTAAACTGTCTAAAAAACGTAGCTTTAAACTTTATCCACGTGTTGACACAAACAAGAGCAACAAGAATCATGATAATCAAAACAGTCTATGGAAACAAACTTCTCTCTTAAACCGATAACTTGTCAGGCAAGTGTGTAACCGCTTAATCATACAGCTCCACTACAGCAGAGAAGCAAAGGAAAAAAAAAATTGGACCAAGAAAGGATTGCAAGGGTAAAAATATTTATCTTATACGCTGCGAACGTTAAACAAGATAACAAAATAAGAAAACAAAAAAAATAAAGGAAAAAAATCTAATACCTTACATTTTTAGCTATAAGCAAGTCGAGACAAGAGACTGTTAGTACATCTTTAGGAGGCAAGCAGTAGCAAAAAGAAATGCAAAGGCCATTAATTAGAAAGGAAAGGTGAAAAGAACATCAAGGTAACATATAAGCCATGAACTGCTACTGAGGTAGGTTAGAAGAACAGGGCAAATAAAAGTATAGTTAGAGTTAAATAAATAAACTTTCTTACAACCCAGGACTTGGAATCCTCCATCTGGCCACTACTGGTGGCAAATGAGATCTGGGGAGTTAGAGGTAGTGTGCTGCATTATGGGAAGAGGTAGGAGCTCGAGACTAGGATCTGAATTCTGGAAAATGTGGCCGAGTTAGATCCAAGGATCAGATCTGTAACCCACATGTTAATGAAAATGAAGATGACATCAGATCAAACTGTTACCTTTGTATGGGTCCCAGTTGGGGTTGACTAAAAGAAAAGGAAAACATTTTGTGATCAGAAAAATTTGACATTTGGGTATAGCTACCTTTTCAGGTTACCTGACAATATTCAGCTGGCAAGCAAAGGAGACACCAGAATGACTGCCAGTCTTGCCACATTACTCAACATCTTCATTTTATGTTAGAACTTCAGAATATGCATACATGGTTATCCTTCTGCACCTATAGCACTCATCAGCACTGTAGCTACAGTAAAAAACAGGTGGCATTTTTTTAAGTCTTAACTGTTGCAATCACACTCACTAAGCTTCTTTACAGAACTCTGCATCCACTATTACAGAGTTACAGCACAAACCTGAAACTTTAGTACACCAATGCCAGACAGCCCTTAAAAAATGTTACTATACTCACATACCACTTTTCCAAAGGTGGCTCAACCAAGCTCTGACTTCTTGATACTTAGGAAAAAAAAAAATATATATATATATATATATATATATATATATATATATATATATATATATATATATATATATAAACACTTGGTCCTCCCTTAGTATTGCTTACTGCAGTACTGCAGCTTATGTTGGCTTGCTCTGACAAGTATCTGCATTACAAGACATAACTAAATTTGAGATAGGCAGCAAGCACATTTTCTTGCAACTTTAGAGGGTATAAATCTGGCGAGACTACACTCTCATGAAATATAACATTTCCTTATTTGTTTTATTCTTCTAAGCAGCTCATTTTGAGTACTGAAATGATACTGCATACATAAACAACTTTGTCTCTCACTTTGGAACACTGTCTGTGCGACTGTTTCTGACAAAAACTGTATACAGTGAAGCTTGCAACCACAGTTCTTGAATTAGGACTCAATAGGACCAGATACTTGGGTCTTCTCAACAGCATATGGCAGCTTTGTTTCGGGAAGTACGCAAATCAGTAGAATGACAAACATCGTCTCCAATTACAAAGCTATGTGAATGGACCTACCTTATATAGATGCCCAGTGTGTCAATTTCAATTATTCACTCATTCATTCTTTTTCTGATTACATGCTTAATGCAATTCAAGGAGTATGGGAAGCAAGGCACTTAGTGGGTGCAAGGTACCAAAACTAGCTTTGGAAAGGGTGTAGGTCTACTGCAAGATGCATGCAGTTTCCCTCTCACATATGGCATGCACACCTATGGGCAATTTGGAGGACTAGCAATTCATACAGGTGACATCTTTGGGATGTGGAAGGAAACTACAACACCTGACAAAAGCGTGATATTTTTTCAGATTTGTCTTTACACTTTTTCTATTTCTTAATCACTTCAAAAATGCTGCAGCTGTGGCCCACTATCCAGTAACAAAATCGAACACAAACAGAAACAATCAAACAGAATGAGTTCCAAGGGTTTTGTAAATCATAAGACTGATGACTACTGACAGATTTTCAGCTTGGCTCCTAACCTTGATATTCCCAGCACAGTGTACCTCAACACTACATATCAAACAAACACAATGGCTTGCTTGGTCGTAATGTCTCTTATTCATGTTATCAGAAAGTGACATGACCTAACCTCCAGAAATCTTTCACAGCTCTTTGAACAGCTACCTGCCGAATCACTTTTGTCCACACTGGAGACAGTCATTTACTTGGATATTCAAGCCACTGCTTCTTGCTAAACTCCTCCAAAACAAACACGTACTTACAGCTTCGTTCAACTGCAAAACAATACGGACAGCACCACACACAGCACTGACCAAATGGCAAAAAATATCTTTAATGTTTGCTCAAAATTCTTGACTTTTAACAGTTAAAGACTTACCTTTTCACAGGCTCATCTCCGTACTTCATAAGTAATCGAATTGCAGTTGGAGCAGTATAAAACTTGCTTACTTTATATTTGTCAATAATCTGCCACATTCGACTCTCATCAGGGTAGATTGGAAGCCCTTCAAACTGCATTAAAAACTGTCAGTAAATATAACTGGACACATTTAAATAGATTTTTTTTTTACATATTTTTGTAATTTTACAGGACAAATAACCATAAGAGTAAAATTGAGGAAAAAAATAAAAGTATGGAGGTATGCAGTACTAATATTTTAATTTGTCCATATTTTTCAATGGAAAACAAATGTTATAGAAATATTAAAAGCAAAGATATTGCTATAGTTCACAAATGGAAAATTTTTCAAAGGTAAACAGCTCTAAACAGTACATGAAGCAGAGTTTGCTGGTTAACTGCTAGCATCTGTGCTACACTTTTTTCCAGAA
>NC_056746.1:1156107045-1156129545 GCF_019279795.1 Protopterus annectens
TTTGGCAGGGTCAAAGTTTTTATTGTTTCTAACCTTTCTGAGTAAGGGTTGTTGGGAATTAATGGTTTTGTGCTTAATTACATATGTGAGAAGGTGATCGCTTAGGCCATCAAGGAGGGTACCAGAGGTGTACAGTTGGGGGTGACTATTTATGAGTACCCAGTCAAGAATGCTTTCTTTTTGGTTGGGTTTACTTATCCTGGTAGGGGTGGATATAATTTGTGTAAATGCATGCAGGTTAATATGGGTGGTTGGGGATTCTGAGGAACAGGTGCCCCAGTCTATGTTAAAGTCTCCAAATAGTAGGGTAATTTCATGCATTATATGCATATGTTTTCTTTCTTAGCAATTAACATTAACTCAAACATTTCATAAACTGCTCAAGTCCATCTTTCTGTGGCGTCAAATGGGATAAGTCGAGCTTTCCAATAGCACAAGGTAGTTTGGGATTACCTAATTTGAAGGGGTATTTCAGAGCTACACAATTAAGGCCCCCATGCATTGCATCAGCAGAAAGCTATAATTCAAAGTGGAAAGGGATGAAGATGAAATGGGGATGTGCTCAAGAAATAATGAGAGTGTGGGATTTTGCATGCAGATCCTTAAGAAGAATAACAATAACCATGCAAATATTATATTCATAAAATAGAAGAAGTATTCTAAGAACTAAGCTAACACGGTCATGGAGAAAGGAAATTCTGCTCTTGACTGCACTTAGGGGTAGAGAGAATAGGCAAGATGGGGCTGGAATTTACTATTGAAAACTGACAAAGGAATCAAGGTATTGGGAGCAAATAATTACACTGTGAAAGATAACAGAATGGGAAGAAGACAATAATTCATTAGTATAGGAAAGAAAAAGAAATGCGGGGGGGGGGGTCATAAGTGAAAGACCAGCACTGAAGTTTTTAGTAAAATGTAGAACAGAAGCTTCTGTTAAAAAAGGATGATTAGTAGGGTATATAAAATATTCCATGATTACTATAGGAATCAATCAGAGGAGTTTAGAAAGGATTAGGAAAAGAGACTTTCACAATTCACAGACAAACAATGGGAGGATATACATATGGCTTCCAAATATACAACAAAGTGTAGACGATTTAGGATCTTTGCTCATAAGTGTTTACATAGATATTTTTATAGCCCAAGCAGACTCCAAAGAATTTTTCCTCAGGAAGATGGCAAATTTTGAAGGTGTGATGGGGAAGAAAGAGGTAAATGGGTGCATATTTTTTGGGAGTGTTGGGAATGTGAAGAGATGGCAGATTTTAAAACTCCCCACAGAGTACTTTGGCAAACTTTAAAAATTCCCTGCAAGCTACTCTATCAGAAATGCTGGGTGTGCAAATTTGTGTAACTAAGGAAATTATTTTTTTGAGCTGTGATAGAGAATCAAAATTGATTAGACAAAGTAAGGCCTTGCTAAGTCTAATTATGGTGGCTGCCAAAAAAGCTACTACTAAAAATTGAAATCAAAGTCTAAACCAACCATAATAAAAGTAGTGAATATAACGACAGAGCTAAACAAATTGGGAATGGGATCTCTAGAAAAGGGTAAAAGCAAATTATAAAGGAAAAATGGAAATTGTGGGAACATTACATACAGAACAATGTTTTGCAGGAGGAATGAGGTTTAAGGGGAGGCAGGAATAGAATGAGCTTTGTAATGCTTGACTGACAATATGTATAGAAGATGATATATGTTTTATAATGTTTGCAACTGAAAATATGTCAATATAGTTTGTTTTCATTTATATGAATGTATTATGCCTATGTCATAAGTTATTGTTTAATAAAGATGTTCCTTGTTTAAAAAATCCATCTTTTCTTCAAATTTCACTATTCATTCTGAACATTATTCTGTATATATTGCTCCAACAAATTCACCTTATTTTTGTGTAACTTGCTCCTTCCTTTTTCTAAAGATATTACCTCAATTTTTTTATCTCCTTTACAATATGCAATATTTTATTTAAGACTGGTTTAGATTTTGATTTAAATTTTCTAGCAGTTGCTATTTTGATAGCCATCAGCATAATTTTCCAATACCTTACTATAGCTAGGCAATTCAGATGTTATATCCCAGCACAGAAGAATCATTCCTTAGTTAAAATCATTTGCTAGCTATCATGTCTGAAAAAGTACTCTGTGGGGAGTTTTAAAATCTGCCATCTCTTCACATTCCCAAACACATGCCCTCAGTTACCCATCTCTTTCCTATCACACATCCATCAATTTCTATCTAGCTGAGGAAATAATCTAAGTCTATTTGGGATATAAAACCATCTTTGCAAAAACCTTAAACCTTCTGGAATTTATTGTACACCTGTGTGCCACAAAAATGTTATCCCACTCTTCATGTGTAAATTGCCTTTGCAGTCTCTCTTCCCAATCTTTTCTAACCTCTTCTGAATGATTCTTGTAGTTATCATGTAGTAATGTATATGCCCTGCTAATCATCCTTTTTAAACAGCAGACTCAGTTCTAGACTCACCTAAAAACTCAACTAGAGCTGGTGTTTCACTTAACATTTTCCAGTACCTTCTTCTTTGCCTATACTCTGTGTTATCAGTACCTGGTAGGGAGGGTCATCTCTAATCTGCAGTCCAAATTCATGCTTAGCCTCATCCCACTCTCCTACCTTTCCCTCTAAAATTCCCTTCAGATAAGGTAATCCTAAACCACCTTGTTCTATTGGGAAGATCAACTTATCCTACTTAATCATTCCCGCTTTTCCATTCCGATAAATTTCCTCAACTCTGTATTAATTATTGCCCACAACTTCTCTCGTGGATAAAAACACGCTAACCTGTATATAAAACTAAAGGGACTAAAAACATTTTCATTGCTTGTATCTTACTATCTATATCCATAAACAAGAGTTTCCAGTTTCTCGTTTTTTTTTTTTTAATTATCTTTTGTTTAGTCTCCTCCCACATATCCTTAGCTCCCATAACAGAAAGCTTTTTTAATCCATACTCCTAAATACTTCATCTCAACAGATCCCCATAAATATGGGTAGTGCTGAACCAAGTCATGAATGGGTACATAATATATGACTACAGCCTTTGTTTTATTTTCATTAATTTTATATCCAGAAAAGTCTTGAAACTGTCTCAAAATGTTCTACAGTACCAATATGTCCTTTTCTGGACTTATCAAGTACAAAATATCATCTGCAAATAAAGCCAACATTTCTTGCTTACCATATCAATTAAATCCTTGAATTTCTGAGTCATCCTTTATCTCCTTTCCCAATGGCTTTAAATATAAAGCAAATAACACTGGTTCCTCTGTAAAACATAACTCATGGGAGAAGAACCCTCCCAGTTTCATTCCTCTAAATAATTTTATTATTGTATCAGTGAATGCAAATGCTTCTGTTGTTCTACTCATAAAATTTCAACTTATTCTGACAAATGCTGCATTTTCTTATGTTCCACATCCCTCTGGATCATCATTGTTTTGCTAATGTTGTCATATGTTTGCCTCCCCTCTACAAAACCATATTTATCCATGTCTATCAGTTTTGGCAACACCTTTGCTATTCTTTTAGCTAGTGTAGACATAAACATTTTATAATACTGATTTAAAATTGAAATGGGTCCATATGAAGCTGGATCTTATAAGTCTTTGCCTTCTATGGGTAATACAGCCACTACAGTTTTATTCCAATATGCTGGTGCTTCATCTTCTTTTAAAATATTATTAAACAAAATCTTACAGGTCTTTATCACTTTCTTCCCTCCTAAATTCCAACCTTCCACAAGAATACAGTCTTTTCCTGGAGACTTCCATGCAGACTGATCATACATCACTGTTTTTATCTCATCTCTTAACATCTTAACTATTAGTTGTTGAGCCCTATCTTCCTCTAATTCCACAAATACTTCCATTTGTGCTCTTTTTGTTTCCATATTCCTCTTCTTTATATAAATTTTCATAAAATTTCCAAAATATATTTGATGTCTCTAAAAGATCTCTGATTATTTTTCTTGTCATAGGCTTCCTAAGTTTAGCGACATCCCTTTCCACTTTCTGTTGGCTAAATTGTTGTGCTAATGTTTTTGTGCTCTGTGGTTGTTACACAAATAGTTGCTTAAAAGTAATCTGTTTAAGCACATGCATAATATCCAAATACACCCTTATTTTTTCTTTAGCACTCTACAGTTGATCCCCTTTTGTTCTGAAAGATTCCCCTTATTCGGCAATACTTTAACTTTTGTCAGCTCCTAAATAAATCCTATTATTTCTTAACCATATCTCCTTCTCTTTTATTTCTTTCCTGTTTTTAAACCCCACTTTCACTTTTATCTCACTCACTAGCCATCCCTTTTGAAGAAATTTCTGCCTTCCTTAATAACTCTTGAATAACTTCCAATATATACTCCTTAAACTCCTCTCTTTTTAAAGGTACATGGGAATGCATCAATGTCTTATTTTTACTTCACTACCCTACATTTTTATCTAAGCTTTTATTGCTACATGATCTGAAATAGTTACTGGATGTGTGTTGAAGTTTTCAATTAAATGCACATGCTCCCGTGAAATATAATTTCTATCTAATCTATCCCAGTTATTGTACCTTGGGGAATAATATGAAAATTTTGTCTGCGTTCCTGCTACTGAATTACTGCCTTCCCATGCACATATTTTTACAGATTTCTTCAGGAATCTATCTTCTTTTGTCATATTCTCCATTCTAGGTTCCCCTGATACAGCCTCACTATTGTAAGCCAAGTTACAGTCCCCACCTATAAGCTATATTACCCACTGAAAGCTAATTATTTCTCTTCACATTTTCTTAAGCTCTATAACAGCAGTTTTTGGTGGAATATAAAGATATGCCAGCATAATCATACTCCCTTGCCAGCAGCCCTTTACTACCACAAATCTATCACTGTTGCATTTTTCACTCTTCTTTCACTATTGGAGCCCCTCTAGAAATCAGTATTATTATTTCTTTTTTTAATTTGCTCCTGATGTTTCTTTCCAAATATGTCTCCTGCATCATTACTATTTGCATTCTGCATTTTTACTATAATTCAGTACTCCTTCCTTTTTGCCTATATCTGCAAGGCTATTTACATTCCAAGATACTATGGACAGAGTAGCTATCATGCTAAAAAGCTATTGTTCCCACCAATTATACATGATGGCTTTTTGAATGTGTATTTCCAACTATTGTCTTATGTTCATGCACTAATGTTTGGCAGGCTGATCTTTTATACAGTTGTTTTTTCTCATCTCCATATGAACATGTCGCATTTTCAAGACTTTTTGCTTTAATGAAAACTCTCAAACAAAAAAATAAATACATTTTCAAAACATCCCATCTCATGTTAACTTAAAACAAACACACAGACTATGTACATCTTCAGCAAATGAAGTTTAACACCCCAGACAAGAACAACTGCACCAAATTCACAGCTGCACCCACACACATAATCTAATCTGCAATTAACGTTACCCATGCTAAAGTACATGTTATAGCCTATATTCCCACAAACACCAATTGTTGTATGTTCTTTTCTCATCTCTATTCCCCTGCCAGATAAGAAAAATAGCTTGCATGTTTTCACAAAACATTAACAATTAGCCCTAAGGAAAAAGTTCACTGCCTACCTTTAAGTAAAATAAATAATGCAATGTTCTATTAAATGCAATAAAATATTAAAGCTGCTGGGGAGGCTGCTATCTCTTACTAATTTCCCAAAATTTCAAACTTTATTTTACACGGAACTGTTTGCAATTGTACCTTTAGATTTTGTATTTTCCTCAGCAAAGAATGCTTAAAACATTTAAGATTAATTGCTTGTACCTGAAGACAGCTCGACTCAATGTAACAGTAGTCAGCAATGAGGGAAAAAACAGCTAACAACTTTAAAGATGCATGAAGGTATCTTTGTAAATTTCACTCAGAAGAGAATACATACAATTTCCATGGTCAACTTCTTGTATTTCACTCAGAATTATAGTACAAAAATAAGCTGACATTTTTGCTTACTAAACACTGTTAACAGCTTAAGCCAAAGATGTTAATTTAGATATCCACCCTTGCAAAAACAAGGGACGTTATCATCTTAATCCTATATATAATTAATCAGTATATTTCTACATCTGACTCCTACCCCAGTAGCCAAGATCACAGGATTATATTAGCTTAAAATTGCTTCTAACCAGTCTTTCTTCTCTTGTTATAGTGTAAGGAGCATATTTCTTACAACTAAAAGATTACGTATTTACTTTATTACATTTAAGACATACAGCAGTCACTGAAAAGACCCGAATGCACATTGTAGAAAATTGCTTTACAATATAACATGCTGTTTATATCATGAAATGCTTTACATAAATATTAATAAGAACATACATTATTTTATGTACAGCTACTTCTTTTTTCTCATTAGTGTCCTTCAAAACATTAATGACATATTTTGGGGTATATGCTTTATAGTCCGCCCAGAAGTTTAACAAGGTCAACAAAAGGCCAGTCTTTTCCCTGCCACTTTTCCTGGTAAAGCCATATTTCACAAATTTGACTGATGCATTTTATTTTTCCATCTATTTACTAGTCACTGGTCTTCTTCCTTATTATCTACACCTCCACCAGATTTTGCTTCAAGTTTAAGGTACTCCTGATTCTTCTAGTCAACACCTGTGCTTGTTTTCCTGTCTCTCAAGTATTTTCCCTTGGAACACTGGAAAAAAATTCACTGGCAAAATCTCAGATTCTGTTCTGCTTGCTGGCTCACTTTTTGTTGGAATTTTTTTGTTTCCTCCTTAGCCTGTTCTGAATCAAAATGTCTTTCACCCACCTGGAAAAAAATATTCTCAACACAACTGGATATAGCAGATTGAATCTCACTCCTGCCTCTTGACATTTCCTCTTCGGAATAAATTTATTTCTTTTCTGTCTGATGTAGGATCTGACAAAGAATTACTGTGAATGCATGAAGCTAGTCAAGGAATAAAAGTTTCTATCCATGCTTTGTTTTGAGCCCACTTATGTTGCATTGAATTCTGAATTTTTATAAAACTTGTTACTTGCCTGCTTGTGCTTTCTATTTCTGATTTTTCATTTGAATAGCTAGATAAAACTTCTATTTTTTCTAGCCTTTTGTTATGTGAGTTGATATATCCCTTCAATGCTTCATTTATTTTAATCACCTCTGAGTACATTTGATTTACTTTTTTTCCTTCTAAAATACTCAATATCTCTTGCTCTTTACAAAACCAGAGGAGCTACATTCTTCACAGTACATGCCAGGATCTGAACTGTGCATGATATCTAATACAGAACCATATGCAACTCCTGCCAGAAAATAAAATATGAATATCATCTTCTAGACAAGAATGAGCACAGAACAAAGTGAATTCTGTTTAATTTCTGTCATGGAATGAATTCTGCATAACATCTGCAGGGACTTGGCTCCTGTATGACATCCAGTAAAGAATGAATCCTATACTTCTAACATGGTGACCACAGACTGAAAAGGAAGTTCAGGTTACTAAGGATTACTGTGAAGCAAGCAGTGGAAATCATAGTTTGTGATGGAAGAGACAGTTATATTACAAGATCTTTTTTCCATTTTTACTTGCTTTTTTAAATTTTGACAATTTTATAGAAGGAAACAATTTACCAACAACATTACTGCACAATCATTTTTAGTTCATAATCAAATAATAAAAAAATGTTTGCCAGAGAGGTTTCACACTAAAAAAAACTTTAAAAATATGTACATACAAAAGAAAATGTTTACAATGTAGTATAGTAACCTTAAAATTATTAATCATAGTTTACATGTCCCTGCCACCTGCAGCATCCAAGGCATCCATTTCAACATTTTGTGCTTTTGTTCTTGCTTTTTTTTACTTTTAATGACTAAAATTCCATTTTCTTTATGTCTTTCATAATTTGCTTGATGTCTCTTTGTTACACTGGTTCCTTTCTTTTCCACTTTCTAGTAACTGAAATAAAACTATCAAAACCCTTGCTCCTTCCACTATTCTACCTAATCATCTATACAGAAGCTGTGATTATCACTTTTCAAGCTCAAACAGCATTGTACAAATTGTAAATCTCTCCCTTAAACTGCTATAATTTAGGACTCTGCCAAAAGGTATGTATAAACTCCTCTATTTAATCAGCATCAGCTCACCAACAAATGGGTGTAACACTCAGGAGCATACTATAGTCTTGCAGGAGAGTAAAAATATCTAAAGAGTCATTTCCAAACAAAAGCAATCGAAGTTTCTTTTCTCATTCTCATTCTGCCTATGTATATGCAGCATTTATAGCTTCTTCCCAAAGATTCCAATCTTATTTGCCTCTTTCTCACCTACTTCTTTCAGCATTTTATTTAGCTTACTTACAACTCTTTTTTTTACCTATATGTTCTTGTCTATTTTCTATCGACCAAAGGACCCATTCAACCCTTCCTCCTTTTGAGTTGTGTAAAATTTCAAAGTCTTCTGCTTATCTGTTAAATTATTGTCCAAATAAACTTCAATGAACAAACAGAAGTCCAGACATCCACACGACTAATTTCTAAAAGAAAAAAGTGCTATGTCTGGAGCCGACAAACTTTATTAAAAGCCGTTTTCACATGCCACTGTGTGCTTTACCAAGTATTAAAACACTAGAACATAGCCTAGATTTAAATAACATTCAACTGCATCTAATTAATTACATCATTGTATAGTTAACTTCTTAAAGGACACTGCTTTAAAATAGATCTTATATCATGTACATTTTCGGGTCTACTTCATAACATTGAGACCAAAACATCTAAATCCCAAAACATTGAAAACCCAAAACATTGAAAACTCAGAACATTGAAAGTGTGCTTCATAACACTGAAAACTACAACGCATATGTAAATAACATCCTCTCCACCTACAACAACACCTAAATAACAAACACAATTTCTACTACGTTTCCGCAGGGGGGGCAAGCCCCCCTGCACCTCCCCCATGCGGGAGGCTCTGTTCCCCCACACCCCCCACGTAAATTAAATATACCAACTACAAGATCGCACTACAGTGGAAAAAAGTTAATTTCCTAACCTCACTGTATCACAATCACCATACACTGCCCCCTGCAGAAACGTAGTAGAAAGTGTGTTTGTTAGTTAAGTGTTGTTGTAGGTGAAGGTGATATTTACTTGTGCAATGTAGTTTTCAATGTTATGAAGCACACTTTCAATGTTTTGAGTTTTCAGTGTTTTGAATTTTCGATGTTATGGTCTCAGTGTTATGAAATTCAACGTTATGAAATTTCAATGTTATGAAGTAGACCCACATTTTCATATATTCTAGGCTTGCATATATTACTTAACCCATTTATATACCTTACATTCTGTAAAATGAATCACATCTCCACCTAAGGTAATACACACACACACATATCTATCTATCTATCTATATATATATATATATATATATATATATATATATATATATAAATTGTGTGTGTATGTGTATATATATATATATATATATATATATATATATATATATATATATATATATATATGGGTCCTCTGCACTTTGTCGAATGCCATTTCTTCAATAAATGCATGGGGTGCGGTTTAATATCGATTGCATGTAATGTTGAGATAGGTAACTGGGGTCGGAGAGGCGAGAGTGTTTGTGGGTGTGTATGTGAATTAGGGTTAGGGTCGGGAATGATTGAAGGATAGCTATTGTACATTTGTGTGTGCATCTGTGTACTTTAGGTTTAGGGTCTGGGTTAAGTTATAAGATAGATATAGCATTGTTTATGTTTGTGTTAGTGAATGTTTGTTTGACAGAGTGTGTTTTTTATAATGGCCATATTACAGGAAGGTTTTTATGAAGGTAAGGTGTAGAGTTAGGGTTCAGGGAAGGGGGAGCATTAGGGTTAAGGTTAGCATCCATTACTAATGTGGTAAAGGGGGAAAGAACCCCCCCTGCCCTCTTTAATAATGGGTGCTAGCCCTAATCCTAATGTTGCCCCTTCTATCAACTCTAACCCAAAACCTTACCTTCATAAAAACTTTCCTGCAACAATGCCACTATTCAAAAGAATTTGAGGCTAGTGTTATGGGGTTTTAGTGTTAATATCGGGAGAGGAAATAGTTTTAATTTCTTAATATTATTTCATTTGATCAGTGGTGTAGTTAGTTTGTGCCGCCCTGGGCTGTCTGAGTTTGCTGCCCCTCCCCCCTCGCAAAAATCATAGTCATATGGGTCCCCCCATACAAAGCCCCCTCCCCATGCAACCATTCCAGTGTCCCATTACTTCACTATTTCTCCCCCTTTACTATAAACACTATAATGTGCATACTGCTTTATGCTTTACTTCTACAATGATTATTTGGATTTAATTTAAAAAAAACTTTATTTTAAATTTTATAGCACAAACACTGATAGACATCTGCTAAACAAAGCAATGCAGTCTCACAATGAAAACAGACTTAGCATTAAAGCTTCTCTGCCCTTGAATCTCACATTCACTGAAACAGCATTGAAACCCACATTCAAAGAAAATGCATCTGGCCAGTGGCAGATAAAGTTTACCTTTGGGCTGTTTTCAAATCATAGGTCCTTTTGCACACATATTTAAGACCATGCAAACATACATGTGTTCTTTGATTCACCTTCCTGATTGTATTAAATTATATTCCTTGTTTAATACAGCACACTTGTTAGAGCATGTTTATTGTTTTGAACATTTTTCCAGTAAGCAATGAAACAGAATGTATCAATCAATAATGACAAAACCCATTTCAGAACATTTTCATCATAAAAGTCTACTCAAACGTCTGTCACTATAATCCACCAATATCAATAAATATGTACAATCTGCAGAAGTAAGTCATCAGTCTCAGACACCTGTTAAGCCACTGATAATGCATAGTCCATCTGCCTGACTTTTATTTTAACCAGATCTTTGCTGTACTAAATGTATCCTTCCTGTATTCTATCTGTTCTCTCACATTATTTATATTTCAGTGAAATTTTCTTTGTTTCTCATTTCTGTTTTCTCATTTGTTTTGCATGCCCTGCCTACTTTTCCAGTGTCACCATGTGCTCTTTTGTTTACTTCCTCCTTGTTCCTCTTTCCTGATGGTGTAGCAACATCAGGTGCTCCCTGTATCTCCTCATCACTACATTATTATTAGGCTGTCACAAGTTTACCTAATATCCCATTTCTGCAGGAGATTTTAATTTTCTGTTTTTTTGT
Organism: Protopterus annectens; assembly: GCF_019279795.1. Taxonomy (NCBI): domain Eukaryota; kingdom Metazoa; phylum Chordata; order Ceratodontiformes; family Protopteridae; genus Protopterus; species Protopterus annectens. The sequence goes on from NC_056746.1 coordinate 1,156,118,276, forward strand.
TATTTCTGCTTTACTATCCAGGCAGAGGGAGAAACAGACTTAAATGCAGATGTCTTAGCAATGGGCTACAAACTTAATTATTGTGCACAAAATAGTCTAGACTATATGTGTGTCATTTATTTAATATTTTATATTATAAAGCAGCCATAGCTAAAACACATGTTGCACCCAGCAACATATCAGGTTTAGTCTATCCAGTGCAGACTGCAATACTGTTATGGTGTGAAAATCAAATTATGCTCTGCTTACAAGTTACTAATAAAGCATTTCTTAACTTCATTTGCAGTGTTTGGCTATAACATTCCTCTTTGAATAGCCCTGAGATAAACAATACTCTGAAAGAGTAGCCCCATGACAGAGATTGCTCACTGGTACTCCAAATTATCAAGTATTTTTTTTTATTTATTTAACATTTGTTTAAAGGGAAAGTCCAACTTGGAATGAAGCCAATTTTCAGTGGAGGACCGGGTAGAAACACTCCAGACGCATGTCTTTGTAGCATCACATTATGCCTATTCCACTGAATCTACATTGCCTCCTGGGCTACTTCTGTATTGTTTAAAACCTTGGTATTGGTTTATTTGTCCATACATGGCTTGGGCACCACTTTCATGAGAAAGTTCACTGTACCATACTGACCTCTGTTGACAGTACACTCTGCTACCCAGGGGCTGCTAGTGGTCCCATAGCTGCATCTGGAGACCTTAAGCTATCATTCATTTGCAATATTGGCTCCTGTGGAATCTGCTTCCATAGAGATTAAAGGAATGTTCCACACTGGCTTCCTTCCACAGATCTTTGAAGACCATTTGATTTGTGGCTGCCTTCAATCAGATGGAGTCTGATCAGCTTAGGGCATTCCTTTATTTTCATGGTTTTAGTTTATTCACCTAGTCATTTTTTATCTCATTTTGTTTTCACACCTTTTTGCTGTTGAAGTATTGTTTCCAAGTGGGCACCATCATAATCACTTCTTCAAATTATATACCTCTGTGGCTGCTATATGTTCTGAAGGCTTCCTGGTTTAGTACATCCACTCATCAATACTCTACTGGCTGAAGTATTTTTTCTACATTTGTTGATACATTCTTATTAGCTATTTTAATTACTGTGCTTTATTTTAATTAATTACATTTATTTTATTTATTTATTTTGTGTATCTGTATGCTACATGTTTTAGTACTGTTAATGCTACTTCACTAAAAGGAATACATAAAGCTAAAGTTTCTTATTTAACTTGTATTTGTTAACTGGTGTAGAGCTCTGATACACAAGGACCTTTTTCAAACTCAGCCCAGGACCACTGTCTCTTTAAAAGACTTGATCAGAGTTATGCAGGAGGTAAATGGAGAGTGAGGGTATCAAATCCTGGATGACATGATGAAGCTTATTAGCAGTTCATAGTCTTAATCCTCTGTGATAACTGTTAGGCCAGTTATGCATAATTTATTGTCATTGCTCTTGTCTTAGTTTTGTCAATTTTACATCCTGTAAAAAAAGAACCAAACTGCTCAAGATTAAAAAAAAGAATATTCAGATCCTGTTTAAGTCTTGTCAAATACATCAATGCAACATTAATGGACAGGGCTACTTCACCACTTTACCTCTTTTATTCCCTTGAAAAGATTTCATTAGCATACCAGAGAATGGTTCTAAGTATAGTGCAAATAAAACCAGTGATAGGGTGATATCTCTGATGGGTCCCCCAAAATAGTTTCAAAGGGAGCAAAATACCAGCATGTGTCTTTATTTAAGCCATTGAATCACCCTATGTTGTCACCATCAGGTTTATAAATTATTTTGTAAATCCAAAAGCATTTAGAACTTTCTTCAGCTGGCATCATTCAACTGTACTGAATGCCCTCTTTGCATCTAAGCTTACTTTTACTAACTCAGTATTCACTTCCTGTGCAGCAGTTATCAGTAGCCCTTTCTTTAACATACTGTTGAATGTATGCTACCCTGTCATAAACCCACAATGACCAGTTTCAATTAACTCCGGCACATATTATGCTAATCTCACCACTACAATAAAAATAAATATCTTAAAATCATAGTTAAGTATAGCTAAATTACTGGGTCTGTACCAGAACAGCGAATATGGATATCTACCTTCCTTTCTCAAAACCACTAATACAGCTTGTTTCCATGGCTGAGGTATCACAACCTAACCAAGAACTTCAGTGAACACTTCCATGAGATAGGGAATCACATTATTTTTATTTTCCTCCATATTTCCGTTGGTAAGCTATTGGAATCTTGAGTTTTACTTTGCTCCTGTCACTGTCACTTCATTATATCTAAGATTTTCTCAGCAGTCATACATGACATCAGCTGACTTCTCTGCTCTACCACTACCTTTGTATTAACACGCACTCTGGTATTTCTTTACTGTATTCCTCCAATTTAGTCTTTGTAGTATATAAACTCTCACAATAATTTCTAAATACCTATACGTTTACAACTGAGTACATGATTAAAGAGTTCTCATCCACCCTGTAATGATTCCTTGCAATTTATATTGTGCCAGTCACAATGTAAGGGCATTTTGGTATCCTGGAGAACTCATGCAGACACTTAAATATCATATTATATATTCTCTTATCTATCATCTAGTCCCCTTAATTTCATTTTGAAATTTTAAATCTCCTTTGTTTAATTGCCTTTCCAAACTCTTTAGTCTGTTCCTTTTAACCTTTAATATCTGTTTTTCCCACAGATTGGTAGCATAGGTTTTTACTTTTGTCACTTCTATTTTTTTGTCTTCTCCATTCCCTCTAACACCAGATCCGGTAAAGTTTATTAACCATATTTATTAAAAGTCCCTTACACAAGTCTGAGTGTACTTTCTGTGACAGCTGAGGAAGTTCAACCTCCCACAGGAACTGTTGATTCAGTTCTATACAGCAGTCATTGAGTCTGTTCTCAGTTCATCCATAATAGTGTGGTTTGGATCTCTGTCTAATCATGACAAAAATAGGTTACAACGAAGAGTCAGGTCTGCCGAAAATATCACTGGTGCTAGTTTGCCCTCTTTACAGGACCTGTACTATTCCAGAGTCATGAAAAAGGCAGAGAAGATCATCACAGATCCTTCACATCCAGGCCATCATCTTTTTTGAACTATTACCATCAGCCAGGCGTTATAGATTAATAAGCACCAAAACAAGCCGATATAACAAAATTTTTTCCCACAGGCCATCAAGTTCATAAACGGTTAACCCAGCTTATTAGGTTGGGGTATTCTATTTTCCAAGCCTCTGTGGATTCTGCAGTATTGTTTACATGTTGTTGATACTTGTTTCTTTCAGAGTTTATTTCAGTATTTCTATAACTGAGTTGCACTTTGCACTTTGTATGTATATGTATATTTACTTTTTTGTCCTGTTCTTAATAGTTGCATGTATGTTGTTTCTCTTGTTCTTAATAGTTGTATGTATACTTGGAGAGTCACTGAAACCAGATTCAAATCCTTGTATGTGTACATACTTGGCCAATAAATGTGATTCTGATTCTGCAAAGTTCCTAACTTTTAAGTAATAAACAAAAACTTGCAGTAATGCTCAGTCTTATATTAGCTCATAACTGACATTCCAAAAAAACATGATCGGCTATCATAGTGGGATATGTAAAAGCTACTGCTATCAAACTTGGATGCTCTGTCGAAATATATGTATATTTTTATGAATTCTAGAACTTAATCTGTATTTCTCTGAATACGTAGGATGAAGAAGAGCCTTCTGTACTACTATAAAAATCACTCCCACTCATGACCCTTGTATAACTTCCCACATATTTCCTTTATCTGGGAGTTCAAAACATTTTTGGGTTACCTCTCACATCCATAACACTCAACACTACACTCCAGTCTCACATATAGATATTTATCCTTTCCTGAAAAGTGACTAAAAGGCAAATAGCTTATAAACTGTCCCTAAATTCTCTCTCTGTGACAATCCTGAAGGAAAGCATACATTAAAAATAGTAGATCTGGATCTGTCTACAAAACATTTAATCCCCATAAGGCAACCACTTTCATCAAAAAATTTTATTCTATTACAGTAGGATATGCTGTCAATAAAATTGGGATTCTCCCCCTATGCCTGACTCCCAGAAAGCATATTAACAAACCTCATCCACTTGCAATTAAGGAACAGTTTATGCTTAGTTTCATCTCTGTGTCTCCCTGTAATACCAAAACTCAAGAATGTGACTGCGTCAAATAGACCAATGCTCTACTTTTTCTTAGCCAGGTTGATCTGGCCATTAACATTACATGTAAATAAACTCATACAATGTATTATGTAAAAGTTCTCTCTCTCCCGCCTTCCTATTATGAGTACCTGCAATTTATTTTGACGTGACGTCAGACAACCAAGCCATTTTTGCCTTGCTGAAATCAATACTGCCATATACATTCTTTAGTTTAAAACAGATGCGAAAAGACACTAAATTTTCTGAACATAAATTACATAGTATGAGAACTATGTACGTCAAACTAAGACAATTTACATGTAACTCTATATCTACTTTTATTCGGACCCATGACTAATATCCCTCACTAGGCTTAGAACAAGGCTTAGTCTCCTTTAACTGGCATAGACTTATCTTATACCTTTATCTCCTGATAACAAAAGTTGCCACATATCCAAATTCTCTCCCCATCTCCTCCTCTTTAATCGTAACACCAAAACATAGCAATAGTAAACATAAGAAAACTCTTCATTGTCACAGTATAGTCAACGAAAAGTATCACTTATACAGAAAAACTCTTCATAAACACTGCAAAGCCAAGAAGGGGAAAAAAAATCATTCCAACACTGCATAAACAAACTATGCAGCTTGTATAAATCCACTGAGGAAGACTGATTCTATAAAGAGCAAAACAAATCCTACCCAGACATTATTTTTACAGTCGAGTCTATGATTATGAGTGTAAAGGGGTGAAGGGGGTGGGGGTTGCAGGGAGGTGGAATCAAGAACTGCTCTAACTCACACAGTTACAGCTGTAACTTTGTAAATCTACATTATTAGAAGTCCACACCTTTAATCACAGCTGCAATCATCAACTAACAGGGTGCTAGGAAGCACCAGAGTTGAAGAGAGTAGTATTCCAGAAACAGAGACTTCGTAAATTCCAAAAAAAAAACATAAAAAAAAAAACTTCACCCTTTAAATGCCCTAATTCCCCTTATTACTAACTAAAAAATGACTTAATTGCACATTCATTTACATGCCCTCTCCCCAACTAAATTGTCATAAATACAAATAAGTACTGCAAAGGAAGACATTACAAATATATCCCTTTTCTTAAAATATTATCATTTTTTAACATATTTAAAATTATTTACTTCATTCATATACATAGAAATATCTAAATACTTAAATACAGTCCTATAAACCATTGAATTAAAAATTAAAAAACTTGAATTAAAAAAAATTACGACAATCAAAGAAAACATTTCCCTGGCCCCAATCCTAAAATTAAGAGCTGCAAGACTGAATAAAAAGCTTACATTTTGGTTTCAAGATTATTTACAATAATAAGATATCCCATTGATACATTATTATTTATTTATTATTTTTATGTTATAAAGTCATTTTGATTGTCATCATTTTTTAAAGACTGATTCTATGTTTTGCTTTATCTTTATTTTATTCTCACAATTTTCTTGCTGAGATTTAGATACAAGAATGTATTGGTGATATTATGCCACAAGATGGCGATGCTGATTAATTTTTAATTTAATGGTTTCCTAAATTGGAGTTAATTTTAGAAATACTCAAAAGACAAGCAAATTGATGATGCAGACAGGGCTCAGGGAAGGAGTATTTGTGTGACTGGAGTTCTGGAGAAGGAAGATGGGATCACCTATGATGTATTTATGAATGACATCAAAATCAAAATAGTACACTAGGTGTTTTGGTCAGCACTAGTAGTAGCAGCAAAGCAACCTCAGCATATTTTGATCTAATTCAAAACTTTTTTCTTTAAAGGACCAAATTCAGTCTCTGGAAAGTTTATAAAGTCTGTAAAACATTTTTTTATTTTTGCAAATTACTTTTTGGTTTGGGTAAAGAAGCTGTATTTCAAGATGTTATACCCAGCCTTTTTGAAGATTTTCTTTCTGCTGGGGTGTGTTACTGATAGATAAGAAGCCCTGATCTGTGTGGAAGAATATAAGCTCAAGAAGGTGAATGGTGAGACTTCCAAGATGGCTGCACTTTGAGTAACAGCTTAACTCAAGCTTTAAACAGATATTCAGATGAGGTGATAAAGCTCCAAAAATCAGAGGATGAAATGAAGAAAAGGCTGGTTGAATAGAATTAGAGGACAGAGCACGCAGGAAAAAAGAAAAGAGAAACTAGCTTGGAGATAATGCTCTCTGAAAGCATTCAGGGGGTTCCCAGCTGGGAAAGCTATATAAATAAGACAAAAACAGTTAGCACTTAGTAGAAGCAGCTTATACACTTTTTCACTGTGTTGGTAGTTTTGTCTTTTTGGCATTGCCTAAAAAAGGCTCTAAGAGGGTGGATAAAGTTTTAGCCAATATCCAAAAGACTGGAGGGGAGGGGCAGGTGCAACCCATTGTTGGCAAAGGAACGTGGTCTCCTATGTTGACAGATGTTGGATCCCCCTGGAGCGACACAAAAAACTAAGCCAATTATTAAAAATCAATCATTTTATGTTCATGCTGTGGCATCATCTTTAAGTGCATATGTGATATTGTGGCTCTTGGCTCCAGATAGGCAACTAACCACTATCTTCTCCTTGTCCAACCTGGTGAGTGTTGCATCTCTATGTTGCACAATGTTGTCTTATGGGCTTCACACTTAGGGGACCATTAGGTGTAGGCTTATGTGCGATGTTTGTTGTTGTTTTGGTATGTGCTTTATTTATTGCTGAGAAGCAGTGCTACAATTAGGTGTCTCTAGAGGTCTTTTTGATTTGGGAAGGTTTCTTTTAAGTGCTTTAGCATAAGAAAATCTTTGTGTGTGGTGAATTTTATATGTGAGGGATACAGTGTGGGTATTCCTGGCAACCTCGTCTGTATGCAAGATTTTTCCCTCTAAGGAAGTTGTGTAATTATATCTCTCACATACTGTGTTTTTTTATAATAATTAACTGGTTGTACAAGAATGAGATAATTGCTACATTGCCTTAGGATGCCCAAGTCTACCAAGCTGGCCACAGAAACATTTGTAATTACATATCCATGTTGTCAAGTCTTGTAATAGGGTTGGCTATTTAGGATTAAACACTGGGTTTTAATAGGGGGTTCCCAGGTGAGTTTCTGAGGTTATGGACAAGATGTTATATAATGTTAGAATATGGTAGTGCTATTCGATCCACAAGCTAGCTGCTTTAAGCTTATTTCAGCACAATGCCAGACTGTTTAACAGGTTTCTGATTTAATCCTAATTTTACGGGTAAATTTTACTTTCTAGACATTTGCTACTATACTTGGGACTGCTAACCAACGCAACTCTATGGAAGGGCAGCTCTACGGAGAGAGAAAAAAAACCCTGAAAACTGACTCCTATGCCCTCTAGCCAATAAAAAAAGCACACTTTGAACCTCCTGCCGTGCTTCCAAACTCAAACAGACCAGGTAAACACCTTATGCCACAATATGTCTGATCCTAGAATTTCCTAATATAAAAAAGTACAGTAGAAGCAGGTCTCAAGTGCAGATTAAACAACAACTACCAAACAACGAAGTCTCTGGATAATTTGCACTTATGCAAAGAGATTTTGAAGCACATAGACTAGAAAAGTCAACACAGAAATGACTGCTTCAAAAAATGCTCAAAAACAGTAGCGATCACCATATAAAGCAACTACAAGTGCAGTTAATCAAGAAAATATACTTATCTTAACTTGGATAGCTCTGGATGCAGTTGAAACAATGGAAAAGCATTGCATAGTTCTCTGTAAGTGAGCAAAGAGCCTTGGAACTTGCGCGATTTATAATACAGAAAAAAAGCTTGTAAACTGATTCCTACACCCTCTAGCTAATAAACAACCATACTTTGACCCTTCTCCAGTACTTCCCAACTCAAGAGAGCCAAGGTAAGCGCCTTAACCACAAGATCTATGACTTTAGAATCTGTTACTGTAAAAGCACAGCAAAAGCTGCTCTCAAGTACAGAATAAACAACCAACTAGCAGTGCTTCCCAATTCAGAGATCAGGCAAACACCTTCTGCCACAAGAAGTCTGTTCCTGGAATTTCTTAATGTAAAAGCACAGCAAAAGCAACTCTCAAGTGCAGAATAAATAAAAAACAACCACAAAACAATGAAGTTCCTGCCTAACTCACCCTTCTGCAAACAGATTTGGAGGCACAGAATAGAAAAGCCAATAAACAAAGAAATCACTATTTTTGCCACAAAATTAAATAAATTCTTTAAAATGCTCAACAAGAGTAGGGATCACTTGTATAAAGCAAGTACAAGTGTAGTTAATACAGAAAATATTCTTATCTTGGCTTTGATGGTTTTGGATGAAGTTGAAACCCTGGAAGCATAGCAGAGTTCTCTGTAAGTGAAGATTTAAATCCTGAAAAAAAAAAAAAACGGGAACTGTCTCAGGATGTTCCACTACACCACTGAGATGTCCTTTTTTGGTTCCATCAAGTAAAAATGCTTTCATCTACAAATAAAGCAGACTTCTTCATGAACACCTTACCAATTATATCCATGAATTTCTGAGTTTCTTATTGTCTTTGTCAAATGTTCTAAACATAATGCAGACAACAAAGGAGAAAGAGGATATCACAGCTTGGGTTGTCTGTTCAGACTCAACTTATCAGAGAGGAACCCTCCTACTTTGATTTTTGCCTCCGAACCCTCATATATCCTTCTAATTAACCTTATTATTGTATCAGGAAATGTAAATACTTTCACTGCGATACTCATAAAATCCTAGCTTACTCTGTTGAATGTTTTCTCTGCGTCAAGATCCACCAATTGGAATTTTCTTACATTCTGCTTTCCTCTGGATCATCATCATGGTTCGGTTAATACTGTCAAATGTTTGTCTCCCCTCTACAAAACCACACTGGTCCACATCTATCGATTTTGGCATGACTTTTGCCATTCTTTTAGCCATTATAAACATAAACACTTTGTAATCATGGTTATAATAGAAATGGCCCTATATGAAGCTGGATCAGATGGGTGTTTACTGTCTTTAGGTATTACAGCCACCACAGCTTTTTTCTAGGATGTTGGTGCCTCCCCTCCTTTTAAAATACTGTTAAAACACAAACTTACAGATCTTTATCACCTTCTTCCCTCCTAGCTTCCAAACTTCTATCAGAATACCATCTATTCCTGGAGACTTTCCTGCAGATTGGTTATACATCACCACTTTTATCTCATCTCCTCTAATCTTGGCATATTTAAGTCTTCCATAAATATTTCCATTTCTGTTTTTTTCTTGATTTCCCCACTTCTCTGCTTTATATACATTTTCATAAAAGTTCCAAAATATCTACTACCACTACAGGATCTCTGGTAATTTTTCTAGTTATAAACTCCCTAAGTTTGGTAACAACTCCTTCTACTTCATGTTAACTCAGTTTTTCTGCTCTTGAGTTATTATCAAAAAAAAAAAAACAGTTGCTTGACAGTAATCTTTCTAAACTCATGCATGTTATCCAGGTACTCCCTTAGCACTCTGCAGCTGAGCCTTGTCTTGTTATGGGAGATCTCCCTTATTTTCTAATACTTCACCCTTTGTTAGCCCCTTTAAATATTTCTCATTACTTCTTAACCAGATCTTGTTTTCTTTTATTTCTACCCTATTTTTAAACTGCACTTTCATTTTATCACACTCACTAGCTATAACTTCTGCAGTACTTTCTATCTTTCCTAGTAACCCCTGGGTAATTTCCACTACCCATTCTTTAAATGCATCTCTTTTTAACACATAGCTGGGGAAATGCCAGTGTGTCATCTTATTTCATTATCCTTAATTTTTATCTTAGCAATTATTGGCCCATGATCTGAAACAGTTATTGGATGCATATCACAGTTCTCAATTAAGTGCACACTTTCCTGTGAAATGTAATTTCTTTATAGACTAGCCCAGTTATTATACCTTGGAGAATAAAATGTAAATTCTCTCTGAGTTCCTGCTACTGAATTCATGTCTTTCATACCAAATACCTTCATAAATTTCTTCAATAATCTACCCTCTTTTGCTATATTTTCTTTTCTAGTCCCCCCAGTTACATCCTCATGGTTGCAAATAATATTTCAGTTCAATGTATTAAGTAATATTCTCTGCTGAAAGCTGATTATTTCTCCTAAAATTTTTTAAGCACTATAACATCAGTTTAAGGTTGAACATAAATACATAATTCTCATCCCTTGCCAGTAGCTCCTTACTAACACAAATCTGCCATTATTACCTTTTTTTCCCTCTTCTATCACTAGTGGAGCTCTTCTAGCAATTTATAAGTACTCCTTTTTTCCTAATATTCTGCAGAAAATCCATCCTAAAATTCTTTCTTTATCAAATTCACATGCTTAGTGAATTCACATTTTCCAAATGTATCCCCTGTAGCATTGCTATTTTTGTACTCTGCATTTACTACTGTAATTAAGTATTATTTCCTTTTTGTCTATACCTGTGAGACCATTGACATGCAAAGATAATATGGAAAGTGGCGCCATTATAATATGAAGTCATTATTCCCACCTACTATATGTGGCAGCTTTTTAATATGTCTATTTCCAGCTTTTGTGATATACGCACCCATTAATGTTTGCCAGGTTAATCCTTTACAGAAATGTTTCTTATAATCAACATTGAAACCCATGCCATGTTTTACAATATTTTTTGTTTTAATAAAAGCCCTCAAACAAAAAACATACACACACCCAGAATACCCAGAACCTGTTAACATAATACAAAAATACAAAACTGTTTACATCTTCAAATAATGAAGTTTAACCCTCCTGATAGGAACATTTGAGTCAAACAGACAGCTGAGAACAAAGGCCTTAATTAACCTGAAAATGAGATTATCCATGCTAATGGTGTCTGTTCTTTGCATTTTTATCCTGTCCCAGATGTGTAAACAACTTGCACTCTTTCAGAAATCACTAACTTTTAGCTTTGAAGAAACCAATGCTCTGTCTCTTATTGCCTTATCATCAGCTTGTCTACAAGGAAATGTAAGACAAAAAATAAAAATGTAGTCCTCTGCTGCAGCATGAAAGGCAAGCTGAAACACTTACTGTTAAATGAAAACTTTTC